>NC_040011.1:29661021-29769980 GCF_000972845.2 Larimichthys crocea
GCTAACGGCTGCGCCGCGGTCACCGGGCAGGTAGCTGCCAGTCTAGTAATGAGGCACTCCACAGGGCGCGTCCCGAAGCGTCTCTCGTGTCCGTAGCATTTCTATTTTTGCTGCGAGCCGCTGCTAAACCTCGTAAATTTCACACGAGCACTGCGCACCAGCCAGGAAGTCCGACACAGAATTCAACATAATAAACTTCCGCACCCTTTCAAACTAAAACACAATACCAGTTCACGTAGCTTAATCACAACTTCACATTCAACGGTCATGACCGTGGCACCAGGTGATCAAAGATCGATCAAAGGGTCCCAACATGAACGACGAGAGACTAATGTTGAAGTGGAACAACACACATTATTTATGACACAACAGATGCTTTTTATAATCTCCTCCACGTCGAGAAGCAAAGTGCAGCTGTTTGTTGTTGTTTGTTTCTTTATACACAGTTTTATCGCGGGGTTCGCGTGTCCAGGATTCTCGGTGATCTCGTGAATCTGGCTGGCTCGCTCGTGCCCAAGACGCGCCCGTGTGAGTTGACACAGGGCAGAGACGCAGCCGTACTTATCTAATGAAGGGTCTACTTGAATCATCATACTGATGTTATTTTGCATCAAAGGTTAATTTCCATTCATAGTGATTACAGGGATATAAATAAATTCGCGAATATATCGTGTATCGCGATATAGCTTTAAAATATCAAGATATTGGTTCTAGGCCATTATGTGCAGCCTAGTTTGATAAGTGTGTATGAAAGGGGGGATGAGGGGAAGAGAGATGAGGACAGAAGAAGAAGAGGAGACTAGGAAGAAGGAAGACAAAGAGTGGAAATGTCCGATGAATATCAAGCAACAATCATAGATCTGTCTAGTCCATGGACTACCAATGAGGGAAGCAGGACTTGTGCAACCCAATTGAGACAATTTTCTGTGTCCACCATATAAGGACATTCAGAGACAGAACAATACCGTTACTGCTGTATTTTTGTAATTGTAAATCTATGTACTACACTACCGCAGCTGTGCAATAGATATTGTAAAGTTCATCACTATGTATGTACTGCATGAAATATTTTTGTAACTTGCACATGTACTTTTGTAGAATTGCAATAAGCATTGTCGGTCCCTGAACACTGTGCTTTCCAATTGTTTACCGTACTGACTGCCAATAGGTTGCAGCATCATATCAACAAGAACAAGATTTACCGTATCACAGTAGACAAGGACAAGTTTGTGAGTGTCGTGTACAGTACTGTAAAAATAGGCATACAAGGGGAGAAGAACAAAAATATTTCAAGGAAAAACAGAGTAGTAATTTCTGTATCAATTTTGCGCTACTATGATAAAACGTTTTCGTCAAAGACAATGACGGGAAAATGTACTTCTCCTGAGAAACTATATGTTTTGAACAATGTGTTTTCTATTTTTTTGGTATTGCTTACTGACTGCTTGATTGTATATCATTTTGATCAGTTTGTTTATGCAGTTATTGCAGTGTTGGTTTGGCACAGGTTAAACTGTTTTGAGGTGAAAGTTTGATTTTGACGAGAGGTCAGGAGGTTTGTAAATACTGCTTGAAGATGGGTTTTGGTGTTATATTTTAAGAAAAAAGGAGCAAGTTTCAGAAATTGTGTTTTAGCATGAGAAAAACTGTAAAACAGCTTCAATGGCAATCTTTGACTTAAGTGATCTAAAATACCTCTAAACACATTCCCTTTTCTTGGATCCCATTTAATTTGACTTTCTTCCATAGGTGTAGTTAGGGGTGGGCGATCTCTAGTCGGCTTTTCTACGGGTATGTATGAAATTACTTATCTCGCGACCATCTAGTACTTGTCACGTAATGTTTTTAAAGCACGTCCGGCATTGAAGGACTTCAGCCCCCTTAGCAGATGGAGTCGACTCTGGCCCTTCTTGTAGAGAGCATGGCTGTTGTCAGTCCAGTCCAATTTATTGTTGAGGTGAACACCCAGGAATTTGTAGCTCTCCACCACCTCTATGTCCAGTCCCTGGATGTTCACCGGTGTGAAGTGAGATGTTTGATGAGTGTGTATGCAAGGTGGGGATGAGGAGGAAGAAGAGGAGGACAAGAAAGAAGCAGAGGAGGATGAAGAGGAAGAAAAAGACAAAGAATGGAAATGTCCGATGAAATTCAAGCAACAATCATAGATCATGTTCTAGTCCATGGACTACCAATGAGGGAAGCAGGACTTAGAGTGCAGCCCAATTTGAGACAATTTTCTGTGTCCACCATAGTAAGGACATTCAGAGAAGAGAACAAGTACAGTATACTGCTGTATTTTTGTAATTGTAAATATACTGTACTACACTACATGCAGCCGTAGCAATAGATATTCGTAAAGTTCATCACTATGTATTGTACTGCATGAATATTTTTTGTAACTGCACATGTACTTTTTGTAGAATTGCAATAAGCAAATTGTCTGTCCCTGAACACTGCGCTTTCCATTTGTGTACAGTACTGACTGCTCAATAGGTTGCAGCATCATATCAACAAAGAACAAGAATTACAGTATCACAGAGACAAAGGACAAGTTTGTGAGATGCAGGGTACAGTACTGTAAAAATAGGCATACAAGGAGGAGAAAGAACAAAAATATTTCAAAGAGAAAAACAGAGTAGTAATTTCTGATCAATTTTGAGCTACTATGATAAAACATGTTTTCGTCAAAAGACAATGACGGAAAATGTACTTCTCCCTGAGAACTATATGTTTTGAACAATGTGTTTTCTATTTTT
This sequence comes from Larimichthys crocea, assembly GCF_000972845.2. NCBI lineage: Eukaryota > Metazoa > Chordata > Actinopteri > Sciaenidae > Larimichthys > Larimichthys crocea. The sequence goes on from NC_040011.1 coordinate 29,663,778, forward strand.
TGGTGTATTGCTTACTGACTGCTTGATAGTGTATATCATTTTGATCAGTTTGTTTATGCAGTTATTGCAGTGTTTGGTTTTGAGCACAGGTTAAACTGTTTTGAGGTGAAAGTTTGATTTTGCAAGAGGAGTCAGAGGTTTTGTAAATACTGCTTGAAGATGAGGTTTTGTGTTTAATATTTTAAGAAAACTGAGCAAGGTTTCAGAAATTGTGTTTTAGCAATTGAGAAAAACTGTAAAACAGCTTCAATGTCAAATCTTTGAATTAAGTGATCTAAAATACCTCTAAAACATCTTGTTTCTCCCATTTAACTCTGTTGATCCAATTTATTTACTTTCTTCCATAGGTGTAGTTAGGGGTGGGCGATATATCGAATATACTCGATATATCGCGGCTTATTCTACGTGAGATGTATGAAATTACTATATCGCGACCATCGAGTACTTGTCACGTAAATGTTTTAAGCCATCGGCATTTAATTCTCGGGAGTTTTGCCTGTGTCACTCCTGGTGCTGCTCAGCACGCAGCACACTGCCCTGCCCACCCAGAAAAATCCCCCACGCGCATGGTACTTTCTGTATCAAGTGAGGAGAGACGAGGCCCACTGGCCCACTCCAGAGGCGTACGCGCCGCGGTCACCGGAGCTGATAGCTGCCAGTCTAGTCAATGAGAGCACTCACAGGGCACGCCGTGAGCGTCTCAGAAGCGGCTCTCCGTGCCACGGCGCGAGCATTCCGTAGCATTTCTATTTTTGACGTGAGCCGCTGCTAAACCTCGTAAATTTCAACAGAGCAGAACGCACCAGACAGGAAATCCGACACAGAATCAACATAATAAACTTCCGCCCCCTTTCAAAATAAAACACAATACGCAGTTCACGTGGCTTACCACAACTTCGCATCAACGTTACATCATGACCAGTGGCACCAGGTGATCAAAGATCGATCAAAGGGTCTCAACATGAACGACGAGAGACTAATTGTTGAAGTGGAACAACCTTTTCTTTATACACAGTTTATCACGGGGTCTCGCGTACATCCAGGATTCTCGCGTGATCTCGCGTGAATACGGCCGGCTTGCTACGCTGCCAAGACGTGCCCGGTGTGAGTTGACACAGGGCAGAGGACACAGCTAAAAGGCGGCGCAGCCATTACTAAGTTAATAGAAGGGTCTACTTGAATCATCATACTGATGTTATTTTTTTGCATTAAAGGGTTGAATTTAACATTCATAGTGATTTACAGGAGAAATAAAAATATCGAGATATATATCGTGGTATCGTGATATAGCTGAAAAATATCGAGATATTGGTTATAGGCCATATCGTGCAGCCCTAGGTGTAGTACATTATAATTCTGGCAAGCCAGACTATTGAAATGGGCTGTGTGAGGGATCAGACCAGATCACACAGGACAAAACGCAAACAGACCTTCTGGACTGGAAGGCAAATTTCAAAAGGAGAAAATAATGTCTGTAGTTTTGTTGTATTTGTATTTCAATTTAGCATGTTTCTGTACTTTCTGATGATATAGCATGGTATTTTTATGATTTAATACAGTAAATATTATCACTACTACATATTGTTCCTTCAAATTTGTGTGCCGCATTGCATGCCGTGTTCAGCCTCCCATCTTTGCTTTATCTGCAGGTTGTTTCGTAGATTTATAGGCAAAAATATGATATTATAAAATATAATATAAAAAATGTTTTTTTTATTCATCATTTCTTGTTTGTATTTGTATTAGAAATGTTTCTATATGGGTAGTTTTCCTCGCTTCATGTGTAGGAGACTTGAACTGTTGAAATGTTTTGAAATTGTCACAACGAATACCATGATCTGCCTGATTTCAAATTGTTGTATAAAACTCTTCAAAGATACAGTGCTTATTAATGAGGAAATTGCTTTGATAATAGAAAAGTTAAGTATAAAATTGTTGAAGCTGAGGCGTTTGAGTGATATTCACTGTAGTTGCTATGAGCGACCCCACATTGTGGTCACGCACATTGTTTTTTACATAATCATTTTTAATTTTCTTGGGAAATAGTAGAATAAACCCAATTTAAGTAAAACATATTATATGTACCCTATTCAGAATGAAAATGTATGATATACATGAAAACCTTTTGTTGTTTATAATGAGAATATACAGTATGTTTAATATAGTGAAACTCTTTATGGGAAACATGATAACAACCATTCAATGACAAATGAGAAATATTTTTTTTTTGTTGTTTATTTTTTGTTTTTTTTTTTTTTTTTTTTTTTAGGAAACCGGGCACCCGAGAAAAACCTTACCAAGGGGGTGTTAGGGGTTGTGGTGAAAGAGGGGGTGTTGTTTTTTTTTTTTTGTTGTTGTTGATTTACCTATGGCTTGGAGAAACCGGAGCAACCCGGGGAAAACCTTTACCATAAGGCTACTCAACCACTGCGATGGTGTTGCAGGGTTAGGATGGTTGGGATGAAGGAGGTGGCCAGGAGGTTGCACAGTTCTTTTTGAAAAGTCGTTTGAATCTTTCCATAAAAAGGCTTTCTGGGTTTGTTCAAAATCGCAGCCACCGTTCCTCAAGACCGTGTTCTGTCCTGATTTTCAGCTTTGCTGGTCCCTGCTCAACGGCCTGTTGTTTGTCTGTGATACTTTTCAACAGATTGGGCCTTTTGCTCCTCCCACTGAAGTGCCTCCTGTTTTAGACCCTCCTCTGCTTGTACCAGTGCAGCCACCATTTGGAAGTTGTCTTCAGTACTGAACTTGACATTACTAGTCATTCGGGAATTTTGGCCACTTTTGGACCTCTTGTTGTTCAGTCACATACTGTGTACAGCAGAGACTGCACTTTTCGTCTTCCTCCCTCCTCTCCCGTTCCTCGGTTTGAGTCCTTGCTGATCTCACTCTGGTTTTAAGAGTGTCCTTAATTGGTTCTGGTGTTGTTGTTCTCGAGTGCCTGTTGTTGTGGCACTGATGTGTTGCAGAAGATTAGACTTCTCTTCCTCCCACTGGAGGGTCCCCTTGTTTGAACTCTTCTTTCTCTCGTCCTTCTGTCTCTCTCTTCGCTACTCTTCTCTTCTATGTTAAAATCTGCTTCTTTAACTCTTCTTCTTCTACTGGCACCGCTCCTAACTCTTGGACCCCGCGGCGTATTCTATCCGCACTGAACTAGTCTCGTATTGGGGTGGGCGCAAAGTCGTATATGTGCAGCTATTTGCCTACGGTCAACCGATGACCAAGATAAGGAAAGAAAAGGAGCAGGTCAGGCGAAGCACACGCAATCTAGAGGGCAGGCCTCGTTTTCGTGGCGTTCAACATGAACACGACTAGATAGATGCGGTTCCACACTGAAAAAACGCGACGGAAATAGGTGCTCGTGAGAGATAAATAGTGTAAAAGCTGGGGGTCAGTTGGTCCTGTTCATTTCACCTGGAGATCTGCTGTTCTTCTTTAATGTTGCTCAGCAGATTTGATTTCTCCTCCTCCCACTGGATAGTTTATTTCCTTTTGTGTCCTCTTGCTCTCTTCCTTCTTTGTGTCCTCCTCTGCCTGGGTCAGAGCAGCCACCAGTCTGGGTTTTCGGCTCTCAGATGGGACATAGATGTTTCATTTCACTCTGATGGCTTTTTTCTTTTTCAACAGCTTCCTCTAGCTTGGAACATGCAGAGACTCCTTTTCTGAGGTCTCTGTGTTGGATATCTCAAGCTGAAGGTACTCGACCCTGGTCTGATATTTTGATCTTCTTGAGCTTGCAGAGCTCTCTGAGTTTGGAGCATTTCTCGAAGTTGCTCCACCTCTTTAAGCATAGCTGCTTGCTCCTTTCTAGTTTGATGATCTCCTCACTTTTGTCTTCCATGAAGTCGATCTCAGGGACTGCTATCATTTTACCCCCGGTCTCTAAAAGAAAGCCTCAGCTGGATTGGTGGCTTCTGATATTGAGCCTGCTGTGGGGTATTGCTGGGCTGGGGGACATGTGTGCTGATGTCTCAACAATCACATCTAACTCTGGTTCTTCTGGAATCAACAGCTAACTGTGATCCTGTGCGCCGAGGCGTACATAGTCTGTAGTGTCCTGTGTGAGGCAGCCGGTGCTCTGACCAGTGATCTTCTTGATGTTCAAGGCTTTTGCAGCCTGTTGTTTTTTTTCAGGGCACCACCACTTCTCAGCTGTAAGGGGGGAAAGTCAATCTCAGCATCTCCAGGGAATAATTGTCTCTTTTGTTTTGTGGATTTCAGCCAAGGATTTTCTTAGGAGGCTGAGGCTGTTGTGTACTTTTTTAGGAACCACAGTTTTTCTTGGGGCGGGCAGCTACCTGTGATGACTGTGATGTTATGCAGGCTGTGGTATTTACTACGAGTAGGGGAACATCAGCCTCATTAGTCTTCCTGCAATTCTTTTGGACATGGCTGCACGTGCAGTCCATGGGTTTACAGGTGGTGGTGGAGCCAGTTGGGAACTAGGTATTGTTTTCTAGCTGCCTTAAAAGTGGAGTGGGAAGCCCCACCAGTCCATTTACAAAAGTAACTTTTGGGATCCATTAGCATTACAGTTCCTCAAAATACTTTTGCACTTCAGCAGGAATCCCACTATCCTGTTGCTGATTTGGGGTCACATCCATCTGTGGTTTGTCAGAGACCACAGCCACAAGATTCTTGGGAATCACAGCACTTGTGGTTCTTTGGGGTCACATCCATTTGTGCTTTGTCAGAGCACAGCCAGGTGATTCTTTGGAATCAGCAACTTGTGGTTCTCGGGGTCACATCCATTTGTGCTTTGTCAGAGACCACAGCCACAGGTGATTCGTTTTGGGGAGTACCAGCGACTGTGGTTCATCGGGGGTCACATCATGTGTGTTTGTAGAGACACACAGGCCACAGTGATTCTTTGGGATCCGCACTGTGGTCATCGGGTCAGTCGGTGTGTGTGGGCTTTTCAGGTGCAAGCTACTTGTTGTTCCTCAGAGTTCACATGTAACTGTGACTCTTCAGTAGTGAGAGTTACCTGTGGCTTTTCAGATACTGGTTCTGGTTCCACAGACTTCTCACTTTTACTGTCTGCTCCATTTCAGTTCAAGTCTGCAGACTTGTTCCGCACAACACAACAGGAGTTTTTAATAAAGACATCCCTCTACCTTGTTGTTGGTAAACGACTATTTCCTGCCTTTCTTGCTTTGTTTGCTTTTTCCACTTGTCTCCATTGTGAAAATGTGCAGATGTGTCGTTCAGATGTACTTATTGACTCGTGTACTTGACCGTACTTGACTCTGTTTGACTGTGTCTAAACTGGGTCTGATCCTGTTGGACTCTGTCTGCCTATATATACTCTGTTGTGCTTTGAAGTGAAAGTGATGTCATGTGTGCTTTGAAGTGAAAGTGATGTCATGTGTTCTTTGATGTTCTAGAACTAATTTGCATATAATGTTGTGGCATAGCAGGATATACGTCCATATAAGGGCATGGCACCTTTGATCAACCAATCAAAAACATGTTATTGTTCAAAGTTGTTTGGATTTAATTTAAATGCAACAATTTGCTGTTCAGAAAAAATGGCGTCCATGGCACAGAGTCATGGATCAAAGACAACAACAACAAAAAAAGTGACATTTCTTTCAAGCTTCAGCCAAGTCATACAAGTCATATTCCCCACACGTTACAGGTTAGGGTTAGGGTTGCAATTTTCAATCTATGAAATGAATCTATTTATTTATTTTCTGTTTGGGAAATCACTGATAGGAAATCTCACTCTGCTTTATTTATATCTGAAACAAAGAAATATAAACAGCCTACACAGAGTATAAGATTTAACAACCCACAAAATAAAAACTGTAAACAAGGATGATGTTAATGTTGATAAAGTGGAGATAACTGGTGATGGTCAAAGGAGACATGACGAGGCTGGAGGGAACTGTGCTGTTCAATCATCAATACTACAGTCAATCAACTGAAACATGAACAGGCGACATGTCTGACAGTGGAACAGTCAATCTTTGCTTTCAAACAACATTACATGGTGAACACGGCACCATTCTGCTTTGGCTTTCCAACTGTCATCACTGTTCACTGCAACAACAAAGTGAAAATTAGTTGATGTGATTCCTCTAAACCAAAAACAAATAGTGAATTGACAGGAAATCACTTGAAATGACAGAAGTTTTCTGTTTCTGCAAACTGTAAACAAATCTCAGTGAAACTGCAGACATTTATCTGTGAACCAATTTGTCATTTCAAGTATTTTGTAGACAGTGATGGTATTTGTCATTATTGCTGTACGATTTATACTGTATTTTTCCTGCTTTCTGAAGTAACACACATTTCTGTAAAATGAGAATAATGACCTGTAACTAAACATGTGGCTCATGGAATAAACATTAAAGGTATAACATGTTAGATATTTACTGTATTAAATAAGTTTAGATTAGATTAAATAAGTTTAGATTAGATTAGATTAGATTATACTTTCTTTATCCCACAACAGGTAAATTCTCCTGTTACAGCAGCAGAAAGGGTGTGATATACACTAGAGAAGTAAAATAGAGAATAAAAATAAAAATAGAAAAGGAAAAACAATAATAGAAAAGTATCCTTCAGCCTATACAGTAAATTAGAAATCAATAGACAAAACAACAGACAAGTGTACAGTTGTGCGAGAATGAGTACTAAAGGTGAAGTGGCAAGATAGAAATAATATTGCAGAGATAGTGTCATGATATAATAATATTACAAACGTAAGGTGGCATGATATCAGTAATATTGCACATGGTAGTAATCTGTAGTAATCAAGTAATCAGATGGAAATATGATTGCAGATAAAAAATAAAATAAATATAAAGCTGTGGTGAGTAGTTGTAATCAGGGCTATAAATTAACTTTTTTGATCACCAGCCAATGTGGCTGGTAAGTTTCTGAAGTTACCAGCCAATCAGAATTTCCACTAGCCACATTTTTTCCCATGCAAAAAAGACAGATTATGAGAACAACTGAATTAATTTGATCATTTTATTAACTAAAGCTTTAAATTAATCTTACAATGAAGTTGGGAACTTAAGTACATACAAAAATTATCCTAACCCCTTAATTACTCAGTAACCCTTGCATACTATTCAGGGTCCAAAATGACCAACTCGAGTGTATAGTACTCGAGTTGTGGGGGTGGCATCCCCCCTGGGGGAAAAAATGGTCAAAATCATCTCTTCTAAAATGGTCATCCCTTCTTCCATCCCTTGTGGCATTTTATCAATGCATGTGGAAATAACTTCTATTTAACTCTAGAAATAGAATTACCATTCAACATTTAGGGGGGCTTTATGATAATCAGCCTATTACCTATGCTGAGTTTTTTTATAACCTGGCTCTCACCAGAAGAATGGCATCATGGCCAAGAGGAGTGGACAGTTGGACCTAAGGAATATGGGTTTTAAGATTGCAAGGAACAACAATTCAGAAGGTAAGTCAAGAGTCATCAGTCAGGCTTTTTTATGAGCCTATCATACAACCAATTACCAACATGTAGGCTCATTTAATTTGTGGACCAACATAACAACACAGCTAATAATGAATGTTAGTTTGGAGTATAGCTTACACTTTCTATCTAGCAAGATAGCTTACTCGGATTCATGTTAGTTTTGATTTAATCAGCCTGGAAGTCTGATTCTCCAGGCAGCAAAAAGTGACATTCAAGGCAGGCAGGCTGAAATGAAACCTGCTACTGCAGTAAGGAGACCTTGTTGGATTAAATTAAGTACTAGGCCCTGTTCACATTTGCAGTTTTTATTTTATTTATTTTTTTTGTAAAAGATAAAAAGCCGCTTAGGGCTCTCTTAAACACACTGTATCATCGGAATATAATGTGAAACATTAGCTCGCATCTGAGGAAAACTGCCAATGTGAACAGCTACAATCCGAGCACAGCACACAGAGCTGTGCTTGAGAGAGTGAACATTTTAAACGTGACCACTGACTTGGGAATCAAGGCTAATCTGTATTTGTCTGTCTGTATATGTGCTATAGAAATAAAACTGACTTGACTTGACCACTGCTGTTTTTTACAGCTGACAGTCAGCAGCAACATGGTGCAACTGGAGCTGAAGGGGACCCGGAGACTGAGAGAATGGAGCAGGAGCAAGCAGGAGAGCCAAAAGCTGAAGTCTGCTTTATAAATCACTTTTGTTTATTTTATCTTATTGGTTATCTACCTACCTCTGTATATATTTGTCTGCATTATCTTAGTCTACATAGACTTTTACTTTTGACTAGTCCATCTTCCTACAGTTTTCTTTTTTTCTTCTGTCTGGTCACCTGTCTCAGTTTACATTTATGTTTTATATTAATACATTTGAAAGATGCTGTTTTTATATTTGTTCTTGCATTTGAAATAAAAATGGACTTCACATGAGAAAATTCAGATATTCATTTACAATGTTTGCTGAGATTTTAATAGATAATAATTACAAAAAGATTTACAAATACCATGAGTATGAAGTAATTTGCCTTCTCAATTTTGCCATTGTTGTTTACACAATAATCTCTAGATGTCCATAGTTAAGTGGTTATTGTTTCCTTCCGATAAATAGTATTGTCTTGTGCAGGCCATGCAACTGAGAATGCAAGCTGAATCAGATGGGATTTAGGATTTGCCATGTCTACTGTAGCAAGTCACCCTAAAATTGACTAGAATGCAGGAAATTGCATCTAAGAAATACAAAATTTTCTGGGGGAGGACCCCAGAAAAATTTCACCATCCCCCCTGGTCTCATTTTACAACTCGACTACTGACTGTACACTTTATGTTATGTTGCCTGAAATAGTTTTACTAACTGCAGTGAGCAAAATATAACAAATTCTGTATTTAAGGAGGGCGACAAAGACCAGGACAAAGACAGGAACAAGAACAAACTGTTCATATACTGCATTGCAAATAAGGGTGTCATATGTCAATAAATGTGTAAGGTAGTTTAAATATTGTTGGTTCAAGGTACCAGCGACATTTAAATATATATACAGTTTAAATATTTTCTTTTTCTTACTGTAAAATACTACAAATAGTTACTACAGTAAGAGGTATTTTTGTGCTTCAAAATACAAAAACAAACCTTTCTCACTTCTATTATTGTGACAGTTACCCCAAAACTTATGTGTAAAATTAACATTTTGTTGAATTAATAGCTTGACTGGGACAGGAAATGTTTCACAGTTCATCACAGTAGAAATTTGTTGCAGCAAGGGAAACATGACAAACACATACATCAAATCAAAAGCAATGTGAAGTAGAAACATAAAACAATATGTCAAGTAAGTACACAAATCAAGCCTATTAATTTAATGATTTATGTTTAATTTTAGCTCAAACATCTTCATAAAATGACCTGCATGTGTAATCTAGTGTATTGTGTGAGCTGCAGTGAGCTGCATACTACTTTGGCAATTAAAAGGCTGCGAAGCATCACAGGTTGCACCAATTTTCACTAAGATTGTCTTATTTACCTACAAACAAAACATTATGCAAACATAATCCACTTATATATGTCATAATGTGCATAAGTTGACACACACTGACTTCACTACTTAATAAAAAATAGAACATTTCACAGTGGATCTCTAAAAGAAAACAAACTAAGAAAAAGTCAAAGTTCTGCTTTAAAAAAACACCTGTAGTGGCTTCCTCTGGCTCAGTGGTTTGTAGGTTCTTGAAGGTGAATCGTCTGTGAAAAGAGCGCATTAATGCTACTAGTTTGAAGGTGGATTTTCAGTTGCAGTTGGTGGAGGAACTTTCATAAACTTCTGTAGGGCTGGAGTGAAGATAAGGATAGTGCCCAGTACTGAGACGGTGAGGAAAGCCCACAGGAAGATCCTGTCTAAGACCTGGGCCACAAACTTCCAGTCTTGCACCACCTGGAAAATAGAAGAAAAGGGAATTGGTATGACAGGAACATATTTAAACATTAAACAGTTACTTCAGTCTTTCTTGAGCGTTACAATCCAGCTAAACCCACCTCACGGATGAAGTGCTCCTTGCGGATATGACTGCTGATGTAGCGCACGGAGTAGATGGCCTTGTCCAACATGGTTGCCCAAGCCTCATCCTCTTTCCCCTCAGAAGTTGTCTGTCCGTGGACCCCGCTGTTCGCCCTCTGGCCTCCTTTCCGACCTCCAGAGCGCAGCTTCAGCTCAGGGCTTTCAGGAGCTAACTCTGGGTAATGATAGCGATCAGTGTGTCCACGCATGCAGAGCAACTTCGGTAGTTTCTGAAGGAAGAGACTACGAACCCATGGCGACATGGGGTGGTAGGTGGCCGAGGAGCGGTGGTGCACATTGATGACAAAGACGGTGACGATGATTGAGAGTGTGACAAAGATCATGATGAACAGCAAGTACTCTCCGATGAGCGGGATCACCTTGGAGGAGGAGGGGATGATTTCTTCTATGACTAGAAGGAACACAGTGAGCGACACTAGGACAGAGGTAGAGAGTGACAGCTTCTCTCCTTCATCTGAGGGAAGGTAAAACACCAGGACAGTGAGGAAGGACAACCCCAAGCAGGGGATGATGAGGAAAAGGGTGTAGAACAATGGCAGCCTCTTCAGAATGAAAGAATATGTGATGAAGGGGTACGAATACATGTCATCCTTCCTGCTCCCTCTGGCACCGGTGGCATTAAGGATCTCCCACTCCCCATTATCAAAAAAGTCCTTCCGATCTACCTGATTGTCTATCAGAATCAGGTCCACCATGTTGCCATCGTATGTCCAGGAGCCAAATTTCATGGTGCAGTTCTGGCGGTCGAAGGGGAAGAAGGTGACATCCATAGTGCAGGCGGATTTGTAACTAGCAGGTGGTGTCCAGGTGATGGCACCATTGTACCTGACAATGGCTTTGGTCATCAGGGAGCCTTCGAACCGCCCATCAGCACTGAAAAACAATCCGAAAAAAACCCAACATTCATTTTTTTTCAATAATTTAAGTTTCACATGAAGGTAATCATCTGTCAGCAGACTTACTTCTCATATAGGACGATATCTGGGAGCCAGATATTTTCAGAGGGAACTCTGATGGACGTGATTCCTCCGTATTTCTCTGGATTCCATCGCAGCTTGTAATCGATCCACTCCTGCTCAACATCAACACAGGGCACAGGATGTCGTATCATTTGACCTTAAAATACAGCATCAAAAGTGATAAACCATCCTTGACTCTTCAAGTTATCCGACCCTGGAAGTGGATCACATCCACCAGTGCATCAGTGTGCCCCTATCTGCCTCCTTTCCTTTCTCATCCTGCCATACAAAAATAATGAAGGAATGCTAAAATTAAACAAACCTTAAATAAATATTAGCTTGTGTGTGTTTTCTTTTTATTGACCTGTGGATACAAACAATAACACTGATTGTAACCTTAGTCTGTTTTGTGTCTTGCTCACCTGACACAGCCAAACGTTAGTTGTCATTAGCTGGTTCTTCTCATCCTGAAAAAGGCAGAGACAAAGAGAACAGACAGAAGAATGAAGATTTTTTTTTTTTAAAGCAGGAAAATAACCTGTGTATACATCAACATGGATGACAAACCTGTAGATACTGGTAGTTTAAGATAATATAAATGAACAATATCAGCTATTTTTACAAGTATATGTTCATCTTTATCAACAAGAATCAAGAAAGCCTGGCATATTTTTAGTGTTACATGTGATGTAACTTGTTTTGCACATAGGTCGTGCTGTAAACTGATCTGGGTGCTTCCATCATGATGTTAGATTCGATTAGTGGACCAGATGAGAAGCTTAGATGAAAGTAAACTAAATCATCTTTTCCTTTTGCATGGAGTCGGACAGAATCTCATTTATCTGTCTGTGCCACTTCCTTAGCAAATAAGACAAAGAAACATAAAACCAGAGGTGCATGCAGTGGACCAAGCTAAAGCAATATAAATGCAGCAAGAGGTAAATAAGGGAAGACAGGCATAAAGAGATAGAGAGTGGTTAACACAGGTTTATTTCCACATCACTGGACGAAAGTTTGTAAAATAGGGTAAAGACTGCGAGCAAAAGACTTGAGAAAAATAAACCTGGCCAAGAGCTATACAAAGATGTAGCTGTTCAGTGTATCCAGACCAGGCTTCGGTTGTCAAACCGAGTTGGATGTTTTGGTGATCACACAAAGCAGAGGTGAACCATAATCTAATAAAGAGCCATGCAGCAGCCCAGACAGACTCAAGGGACACCCATAGTGTAGTCAAGCTGCTGTGTCTCTGGTTATATTGGGTTTTTTTTAATGCAAGAGATCATCAACCCAAATATTTCTTCTCTGCAGAGCCATGAGTGGAGCTTTGTTTTATTCAGTACGGATTGTTTTTGCACAGCATGTGTGTTAGGTGGATAGATGGAGAATTAAGTCTAAATTGGTTGAGATTAATATTTCAAGCTGAAAAGAGTGGCTCCATTAGAATACTCAGTTTTCTCCTCTTGAACACCTTAACCATCCCAACCTATGACAGCCAGCCTCTGAAATATTAAAGGAGCACTCCAGAGAGAGGCTGTGTGTTTGTAGATATGAAGAGAGTGTTCCAGATCTATTTCAGGACCAAGGAAAGCTCCACACTGCTGAGCTGCCAGTGGCCTGTTTGGATTCAGCATCACGGACATCGACACTGAGACGGAGGAAATAAAACCACATCTAACGCTGCTTCACAGCTGTTATATTTTAATGTGCGCTAACTCATTCTCTCAGTGCATTTTCTGGGGTTAGTTCTGGCTTAAAAGTTGCATTTTCAGTTGAAGGATAAAGCTGACAATTTTCTATATTTTTGTTGCGTTATCTATAAATGTTTTCCAGCTTCACTGTTATGTCTTTGGTTCTCAGCCTATAGATTCCAAATGAATATTCATGATAAATTAAAGGCTGAAATGAATTCCTAAACAGCACAGCCCAGTAGTTTTTAGTTTTTAACCAAAGCCAAACGGGGGTAAATTGTTTATTTGACTCCAAAAAAACTGCAGTCCCAGTGATTATGGTAATGAAGGACACTGTCAATGTAAAACCATGTGGTTCACTGATTTGTATTTAACCGTTTTTTGCACAAGAATAGAGGTCTATGTCACAGATGAAAAGGCTACACAGACAATACTGGCTAGTAAGATCAATTCAGTGTAGGTTCAATGTAGACTGACATTACATTGACATATGTATTACATATACTATATCTGATCTGTCTGTTTATATTCAGTATAACATAACATAATTTTGGTGACATGAACCTTGATGTTTTTTTAAATAATTAATAAAATATTTCTTTAGTAAGTTAATAAAATCTACTGCACAAAAGTATCTTGACCAGAACTTTTTTTTGAGAGGCACAAAACTTGCAAACATGGTTTGGGAGACATTGTTAGGATTTGGTTTAGATTAAAGAGGTACTATTAGAAGACAATGAATCTCCTCTTTAAGACAGAACTGCGTGGATATGTGTTTGTGATTGTAGGCGTGTTCTCACCACATCAACCAGCTGGGAGATCTTGAGTCCGAAGCGTACTTTTATAGTGTCGTTGGCATGCTGGATGGGCCTGACCCAGCGCTGATACCCTTGAAAAAGATTCTTCAGCAGGGCGTCCTCCATCTCCGCCAAAGACACAAACTCACTCTGAGCTGAAACAAAGAGGAGGAAAGTGGATCAACAACTGTTTATTACACTGCTCGGTGTTAACTGCTGAATAAAGTAGACTAGAGTCAAGATTTAATGTTTCTAATAATAAACACAGTCAATGCCAATGATAAATATATACAGAAAACAAAATGTAAAAATGTAGTCTTTGTAGACTTTTTTTCATGAGGTGACCTTTGAGTAAAAGAAAAGATGGTTAAAAGTGTGTTTTAACGTCATGGTCTGTAACCCTGCTGAAACATGTATATGAAACGGCTGCAACAGTCAAAACTTCAGTCGTCCAGATGCGTATAGAGGAAGGTATTGTGGACACTACAAGAGAGTATGAAGAGTAAATGATGCAGCTCTGCACTGAGTAACACATGGAAGAGGAGGGGACAGAGATAATATAACTGTATCCAGAATCTGGGTAGTCAGCACATCAGTCCACCTGAGGCAAGATGACTTCTCTGGGGGCGGACAGAGACAGTAATATTGACAAAAGACAGCTGTAATGTCAGACATAGTGGGATGTCAAGTTCTAGAGCTAATATGTGTGGTGAGGGAGAGAGTGGACCTTTAACCTGTTGTTGGTTTCTCACATCTGTCTGGACTCGTGTGTGAATATAAATATAAAATCCAAGCAAACATAAAACCACCTACTGTAATCAGTTACAGGACACCTTAATCCCATTGGATCACCTCTGTCTGTGCTCTCAAGGACTCTCAGTGAAAGGTGCTGAGAGCTGGATAGCGACATCTGACACCTGTGTTCCTGTTTGTGTCCCTGGCCCATAGACTTAAGGACAAACACAACTGTGCTTGAACACGTTGTTACTGAGCTTATGTGCGGCTTGAAATCTCTTCTGGTTGATGCAGGAGTGCAGTGGATCTTGTTCGACTAACAGCTGGTTACTTTTATTAATTTCATATTGCATATTTCTATTGCATTATTGCCGTTACAACTGGTATTTTGATGGCACTCCTTCTGAACTCAGTTTTGTTAGTTGACATGAAATGAGATGCACAACAAGTAATAAACACAAATTGCTCCAAAGTGACAATAATAAACTGTCTTCTATACAAGCAGTGAGTGTGTATGGTTGTATATCTGGGGTGATAAGGTCACCAGAGGTTATGCAGAGCAGATTTCAGTCTTGATCAGACATGAATGTTGCATCACATGGTCAGTCTGCGGTGCTCTTGTTCTCCAAACTCAAACGTTACCGTTCATATACTGAAAAAATATTTACACATCAGAGTTTTCTTACCGGGGATGTCGGCGAGGAACAGCGGACAGGACACCAACAAAAGAAAGAGGAGCACCGACAACTTCATGGTGTTGTCCTGGTCCGACTGAGCGCTCCTGCGGGCTCCTGTTACTATCAGCTGCTCCGCTGGAGAGGACTACAGTACGCACACAGAGATGACAAAGACGCCGAGGTTCCCATCAGTAGTGCTCAATATCATGCGGAAAACAAGCCCTCTGCTGCAGCCTCACAAACAGCAGGGATGGGGTGTGAGGTGTGCGTGTGGCCGGTGTCCGTATACTGTGACTCCGGTCGAGGAGGAGCGGGGGAGCGGCGGTCAGCACAGCGGCTCTCCGGAGGAGGAGGGAGGGGGAGGAAAGCATGGCCGGGTGGGGCTGAGGCGTGGAGTTTAAAAGGAAGTTTTATTTTTATCTCTGTACTGTTGCTGATCTCTTCAGGAATTCATTAAATACTAGTTTTATTACTCCTGATATGGAATATTAAATGCTTATATAAATTATGACCTACAACTGATACAGGAACATCTGTATTGTAGCTATAATTAAAGTGGCGTGCAGCAAAGCTGGATGTTATGTGACATATAGGCTACTGTGCCCCCTCGATGCCCCCCAGTCATCGCGTAATAGGGAGTCTAATTGGCAGATGTAGTGAGATCACCAGTGTGTCTCAATCACAGCAATGACTGTGCATGTCACTGTCGCTGCTCCTCCACAGGAGAGCGCTAATAGGAGCATTTATTCAGGACATTATGATATTAGAGGTTATGACAGCAGAGGCATATTCTGTTATTTAAGGATCCCACCCAGACATGTTCCAAACAACAACAAAAATACTCTTATGTAACTAATGATTTGTGACTTGTGACATCTACTCGTTCTCCCACATAAATTCAGTATCTATAAATATGCACAACACTGTTCTGACATATTGTGTGCCAGAGTTAAACTCTTAAAACAGTTTAGGACACAAGATGTCTTCTTCTCAGTCCTAAAGGTGCAAAGCTATACTTTATGATTTATAGATTACAGAGCAGGCATGTAATGGAAAAAAGGCTGTAATAATACAATAACAAACAGTATCAGGTTTATGGTGATGATGGAAGTTCACAATCTCCTGGACCAATGATCAGCACTTTAGACTGTAGGTATACTGGGCAGATTCCAGGTCTAATGTACTTTTATCACAACATTCATTCAGTAGACCTGGAGTCATTTCTATAGCTAGGGTCGTATTTGCTGCTCCTGAACTCAGTGCAATATGTGCTCATTCTCTACCTGACAGCAGCCACATACAACCTGTGATGTACTGTATATAGAATGCCGCCTATAGAGAGAGCAAATGAGTCATGACCAGCAGGTTGCACAGATTCATGGGAACACCATCAAAGACCGGAGTGTATTTGTGATGTGTTGTTGTCATTGCAGCAGGTTGAGAGATATATACATGTATATAAACAGAAGAAATACTGAAATGATTACAAATCACCAATTGTGTAACACTTGAATATATATATTTTTTTTATCAGAGCTTTCACAAGAAACACCTAGAGGAACAGAGATTAAACATGAGTGATAATAAATCTGAATAAAAGACAAAAAATAGAACAAAGGGTCTGATTCACACACACACAAAGAAATAGAGACAGAAAGAGAAGATCAGAAAAAAAGTGAGAGCAACATCAACACATTAACGCTCCCCCGCACAAACACACACACACACTGATGTAGACGTGGTGTACAACAACACATTTAAAGAACTGTGTGCAACTGTGAGACTTTTTTTGACAAACTTTGAAGCTTCCTGTATGAACCATATAACTGTGGTTTTAACAAGGCACCAAGCAAACCAACACCTGCGCATGACATCAGAAAGGAAGTGCTCAAACACTGATCATTGATCATTGAGAGTGTGGATTTTTTTTCCAGGTTTAGGTTCATGTAGAAATTGGCGATAGGTATGGTCAGGATTACTGCTCTGATTATTAAAGCTAAACTAAACCTTCTTGCACAAAATATACTTAATATGTTGCTTTAAAACCCTCAACCCATCCAAGGAAGGCTTTCTACAAGATCTGCTCCCATTCAGCCAGGAAACGGGAAAAATGTGTTCACCATACTGTTGCCACATATGTAAAGTATCTGCACTCAGTGAAAGATGATGATGACAATAGACCAATGAGCTCTTCGGGAAATGTTCCAAGTTGTTTTAAAGCGTCAGTTTAACTAAATAGAGTATAGATCAATTGCTTGTGTTGTACATGTCCTATTTGCATGTAGCTTGCATCACTTCATTTGGCTGATTCATTATTATGTTGTTTTACCTTTGCATTGTATAATGTGATTATATATTCATATATGTTTCAACGATTTGCACTGATTGTCTAATTAATATTGTTTTCTTAATGATTGTTTGTATTATGCATGTGTTGCTTGCCTCGCTTATTTTATCATTTTGTCTTCTGTTGCTGTTTTTTGTCAGCTGTTTTTGTGCTTGTTGCTTTAATGGCTTAAATCTAATTTAATCCGGCCAAGAGACAACAGTTGGAAACAATTTTACATTTACAGTGTTACAGCGTTTTTGATTAATGTGCAATAAAAAAGAAGAAGAGTAGTATCACACCATGAACAGTTAAGTTACCGTTTTATGTGTGGATGTTTTGAGAATCCATCTCTGAAAGTTGGACCTCACAAAAACACAGTGAAGGTGCAAAGATCTCTTTTCTGAACAGAAGCAATTTCCGGCTCTCTCTACATGTCTTCAGTGTTCAAGTTTTCATTGGCACTTTCTATTTCCAGATTCTGTTAAAACTGTTGACAGCAAAATCTGTGGACTACCCAAATAACTGGGGCATTATTTCTGGAAATACATGGTGTTGCAGTGTTTTCAAATTACAGTTTTAAATTGAGCACCACAAAAATAAAATCCAGGCAGAAATCTTTGCCATTGACATCATAACAAGCAAAGGTGCAGCGTCTGCAAGGCTAGATTTTGTGATTTGGGTGAAATGACACATTTGGGCATGAATGTAGATTCTCACAAGTACTGTATGATATATGGAACACACAACCTAAAGACACACAAGACTTCACCACACAAGACTTCACCACACACTCACACACGCACATGCATATATTCTGCAGCTAACCAGGCATGAAGCACACATCTTCTCGTTTGTATTTTTATTCCTTCCTCTCCCCCCTCTCTTTTTCTGTCACACTCTTCCTCCTCCTTGTGTTTCCATTGCTCCTCCTCCATGACTTGAAGTGACAGGGATAACGGGAGGCTGATTATCACAATAAAATTATCCTGATTTTCTGCTCCACTTAGAGCCACGGGGCAGGCAGCTGCTGCCTCTGAGATCGTCCCGTCCGCCTCGCCTCTAATCATTCGGAAACATAAATTCTCGCGGGCTGGAAACCTGCCGGTCCCACCCCAGAAGACTGTGGGCAGCTGCAGTGTTAATGTGTGTGTGTATGTGTGATAGAGAAAGTGTGAGAGTGAGAAGTGAAGGCAGAATCTGCATCTGTGTGTGTGTCTCTGTCTGTGTGGGTGTGTGTGTTTACCAAATGTTAGACTTTGTTTTTGTTTTCTCAGTTGTTGTTGAGCTTATAATTAAAGCCTGCATAATTTGGCTCTGTGCAGAAATATTTAATAAATATTGAATAAGCCATGTCTCCTAAGGCCTGCAGGTTTAATCTTAATCTTTTTGTTATTTCAAGGTTTTTAAAGGAACTGCTGATAAAGACTGCAATGGGACTCAAACCCCACAAAAGATTCAAGAGGAAACACAAAGTCAGTGATCTCAAACACACTTACTCCATGCTAAGACTATTAACCCACTAATGCTACCACCAGCACTTTAAGGAAAAACCTGATAACCTTGTAAGCTTTGGTGCATCCATGGCAGCCAAATGAGCTTTTAAAATCAGTCAAAGTTGTTTTAAGTGATCTGATGCAAAGATCCTCACTCAACATTAATGCAAGACTTCAGTTCTTTTGATATTTTAAACATCATAAAGTACCAAAGAAATGTGGAGCAAAATAGATGGAAAGATTGAAAACAGTGAGGGATTAGCAGAAAGTGGCTGCAGTATGGGCCCAGTTTATCTGGGTCAAAGTTCGAGTTCGTCAGCCGCTGCTGTGGAAAGTTAGAAGCAGTCTGAGCTTTGCTCATTCAGCAGCCAGACGCACACAAAATATTTATTGACCTCTAACATGATACTTTAATCTAGACGTCCCTCACTGATTTTCCTTTTGTTCTCGTGTGACTGACGTGATACGTAGAAAAGGTGACTAATTGTTTGAAACTCAAGCCTACCAGACAGTGTTACAATTCTGTCTCCTTGAGATAACGGACTAACTAGGGAGCAATAATCATGTGCAACGGCAATGTAAAATAATAATGATTTGCATGTAACAATACAGGTTCCACTTGACCCTTTGATTCAAGATGTTTTGGAACAAAAATGTAATCAAAACAAAGGCCAGAAAATGTGCAAATATAAGTTTCTTGGAATAGCAATGGAGGTCGGTGGATCACCAGAAGTGTAGCCTCGTAACAAAAGCAAGGCTGTAAAATCCTGTCATAATAGCATTTTTTTTTTTAAATATGTCACTTTATATTATGTGGTGCCTGAACTGAAAATACAAAACTTATTCCAGTTTGTCTGACTAAATGGTCCTTCATATGACTGGAGTCTGTGCAAGTTAGAATCTATGGCCCTGACCATGGCTCTAAAATATCAGTAGTCTAAGTATGCTGTGTACTGATAAATCCATGTCGCTGCCCAGGAAACTATATATTAAAAATACTCGGTTCTATACTATATTATAACCTATAGACTCCACACAGTAGTATCACCTTCATGACAACACACTGCAGGCTGAAACATTCCTGTAATATTTCATGATCATTCACCTGTGCTGCTGAAAATACACCACCAGTCTAATGAGGGTTAGGGACCCCAAACCTCCCCTTAACCTTCCCAATGGGCCATCATCCCATTTAAAAATTTACAAACCACAGACCAGACAACCACAGTTTTTGGTTAGGATTAGTTATTAGGCAAATAGTGGTTAGAGTAAATCTATGTAATGTCCCCAAAACAAAAGTAAACATGTGTGTGGTGTGGAGTGTGTGTGGGTGGGTGGGTGTGTGTCTGTCAGTCTAGATCCAGTTGGGAGCGAGGGAATGAACTCTGGCACACCAAAGATGTTTTCATCAGCTGTGAGTCAGCTGTGCTTTGTGTGTGTGTGTGTGTGTGTGTCTCATCTGTATTTGTGCATATATGCATGTGTGTCTCTGTGTTTGTGTTTGTGCATGTGCATGGATGCAAAATTGTGACTGTCCACCTGTTTTGTGTATAATGAATGTATGTAAATCTGTATTTGCATATTTTTGTCTGTTTGCTTTTATTGGCCTGCATACACTGTGTATATGTGTGTGTGTACAGAGTTATGTATAGCTGCATGGGGGCATGTATGTATGTATGTATGTGTGCTCTAGTGATGTAGTTAATCCTCAGGGCTTTGCACCCCGGGGTGTCAGCAGAGATGACGGCTGGGTGTGTATTTTGTCTCTGTGTGTCGTTGCCCGTGAGGAGTTCACAGTGCTTGCTGTCTCAAGAGAAATCAGTCTCCATTTCTCATCTAGAGTCAGAGAAATGTTGTGCAAGCTTCAATTGCCTCTGGACTAGACAGATAGATAATGAGCCACCTTCTGTCACACACCCACATATGCAGTGTGTCTCAGCGATGGCATCAGAAAAGTCTTGAGGAAGACTTTGCATTGTATTTACATCCTCACCCTGGTTCCTGACATACAATGCTCAGAGCAAATGGAAAGTGAACGACACCAAATTGTAATTTGCTCCACATTAACAGCAAAAGAAACAGCAAATATCAGTCGAATTTCAGAAAAGGGCAATGAAATAACTGGTTTTCTGTCAACCCTAGTTTTGTTTCTATATCCATAAATGCAGGTTGGTGTTTTAAATGTTTCTCTAGTGATTTAACAGATGGTTAAATGGAGCCTTTCATGTTTTTCTTTCTTATTGTGCTGTACCAACCCTTCGACTGACTCCCTGCTTCTTTTATAATCCGAACGTACAAGCTGATGGGCAGTAAAAGTTGTGTCATAGCACTCACGGGTGATTAAAGATTTCAGGAATTCTTCTCTGTTTTGTTCCAGCTGCTGTCTGAGGTGCTGAAACAGCACCAGCAGGGCTGATCTCTGCTGCTGCTGCTGTCCAAAGTGCAGACTTTCCTCCCAGCAAACACAGCAAAGTTACAATTTTACACTTTTGTTTCTTGACGGGTAATCAAACAAACAAGATACAGTATAGCACAAATGAGCTTTAGATGTGCTGGCCAGTGTTTTTTAACCTTTGGACCTAGGCAGACTACCTGTCACCTGTCTTTATGCTACACTAGTGTTTTGTCCTTCCATCCTGTCTTTCTTCTTTCTCTTTTTCTCCATCTATTTTTCCTCCTCTGTGTCAAATATTTTGACTTATATGAGTGTTTTAAATCGAGCTTGGCTGCTTGTTTTTTTTTTAATTGCCTCAGCTCTCAGCAGGTAGTCCATCTACTTACAAACACCAGCGCTCCAGCTCTGCATGAGTGTTTTTATGCCTCCTGCTATAGTAGGAGGCATAAAAAGGTCTAAGTTGCTTTTCTTCATACAGCTCCCACTTTTTTAGAAAACAGCACAATACCTCATCACAGGATAAATATCATGCAGTTTTTCGGAGAGATGGCAATGCTTCCTTTATTATTATTTTTTATGATCAGATTTAAGGAAAGACTATAAAAAAAGAAAAAGATCATGCCACCCACTTCTCCTGTTCAAACAGTACATGTGAAGATGACGAGAAATAGTACAAGAAAATAACATCCAACAGAGAAATGTGTATTTTCTCTTACAGTATGTATTTCCCTGAAAGTGAACATACATGTCTGTGATGTTTCCTCTCCAATGTAAAAAGAAAAAAGTATCAAGAAGCTCAACCAAAATGATCTTTCTTAATTGTAAGACAATGTTTCTTCATCCATTCATAAATATTCATCAGAGAGTAAAATTAGAAGTCTGTTCTTCTTCTGTGAGCATGTGTGAGAGTGTGTGTGCAGTACTCTACTTCAAGAAGCAACCGTGTATGAGAGGACCCTGCATGTGTGTGTGTGTGTGTGTGTGTGTGTGTGTGTGTGTGTGTGTGTGTGTGTGTGTGTTTGTGTGTGTGTGTGTGTGTGTGTTTAGAAGGCTCCCATTGGAATGAATTATTTAGAGTAGAGTCTCTTTTACTTATCCACGGTCGACTGGCCTTGGGCACATATAGTTCTGCTCCTGACGACACAAGAGACTACCCTAACTCACCATCCACCCCTCTGCAATATGCCCCTATCTCACCCTCCAACCCCAGCTTAACTTTTCCCAGCATGCTCTTGTGGTCCACTGCAGATGTCCTCTCATAGCAGCCTTGCTTCTTAGTGTAGGGCCCTCAAAACTGTTAGAAATACTGAGAGGCGACAGAAGGAAGGAGGGAGAAGGACACAAGGGTGGAAGGAGGAAAAAGTACTTTATTTCATACACAAAACACAAGTCCGTCATTCTGGAGTCTTGCTCTTTAGGAGCCGGATGCTGATAGTTAGTGTCAACAGTGAAGAATCATGTAAAATATTCATCCATGTGGCTGGCTTAATAATGTATTATCCCTCAATTTAGCATCCAGAGCTTTGCTGTGCTCTGCTTTGCTCCGTCTGCCAGTCCAATCATTGAAGATCCACAGCTTTAAAATATCAAACTCACAGCATTACAAATTCAGATTAAAGTAGCTGCTGCTTTCACTAAGCAGTCGGTTTGTGTGTCTTTCTCGAAATATTTCTTCAGTGACATCAGAGAAATGTGTTTGTTTGGGAAGAATGAGAGCTTAAGTGTGAATCAGAATCTGAAAGAGCGCAGTGTTGAAGTAGCAACATTGTCAGACTTGTTTACAATTTTATTTCCTATTAAGAGTCTGAAAGGCAACTGAATAAATTGAGGCAGTTTGGTAAATATGCATGCATCACACAAATACTGTCCAAATATAGCTGGAGTAGCTGGTACTCTGGCTGATCTCTTCATTCTGTGTTGATGTGACCCTGTCAGGCAGCAGACTGAAACTGATGGGATGCAAGTGTGGCTGTTGTACGGCTGCTGCTGCTGCTGCTGCTGCTGCATCTCCATATTTAAAACTAGACTTCCCATAATCCGCAATATAGTGAGATCTGGGTTGCACATATGGACTCACATAAACATCCACACATGCCACTATCTTACTCTCTCTCACACTCACTCTGTTTCTCACACTCATTTCCTCAGGTGACATGTGTAATCTTCCACACATGCACACACAGAAAAGTGCACACACTCATTCAGTACTCTCGAGTAAGGATTAAATGTGAGTGGTTGTTGGGAGCCACAGGGTGGGCCAATTCAAAGCAAAAGTCAGACTCCAATCTGACTGGAGGGGGAGAGGGCTGTGGCTTCATGGCACTGGACTTTCAGTGTGTGTGTCAGCGCTGACAGGCACATTCAGACTCACCCGTGACCTTTGATAGAGGGAGGGGAAGTGGGATAAGTCAGAAAAAGAGCTTTAAAGAAAAATGCTTTGCTGTGCTTTTGCTTTGGTGATACAGTTTGAAACTCTTGGAGGTTTTTTTTTTTTTTTTTTTTGCTTTACCCAACATGCATCAGTATGTGTGTGTTCTGACTATTTTCTCAAGTAGCAATGTGCTGGGATTATTATTTAAAAACAATTATAGTCTCTGGAATAATAGCTATTTAACAAATTCAACAATATAGGGTTGAAAATATTTAAAGAGGTATATAAAAGGTTCTTCTTCATATCTGTAGTTTTGTCACCAGTGGTGCAGCTAGAAGTTATGTGGCTTGACTCACATCTAAACACCTCTGTCACCTTACCACTCTCTCGCATCACTCCTCCTTTCCTGTGTTCATCTCTCTAGTCCTCTGATCCTCTGCTGTCTACCCCAATATTCAATATACAGCTCTGTTGTCTCCCCTTTTTAGTGACCAAAGGCTCATTGGGTTATTAATTTCAGTTCAATCCAATTCATTGACCACCTGCCTGCTACAAGTGCGCCCCAGCTGCAGAAGTTTGTGCTGAAATTGAAATTGTTGCTCATAGATGTATTGTGTGTGAGTGACTGAGCAATATTCATTCACACACATTTGCTCAGAGGAGTTTTCAAGTCACAGGTTTATCACCTAATAACACAGGTCTTTCATAGAGATCCAAACAGTCATCGTCACTGTTATATAATGAGAAAAAAAATATCAGAATCACCCATCTGTCACTGACAGATCTTTGGCTCTTGTGGTGTTCACCAAAACTAACACTTACACAGCTGAAAGAAATCAGCAATGTTATCTTTGCAAATAAAACCAAATGCTATAGAAGAAGCTCAACAAAAAAAGTCAGAGTGAAGTAAAAAGGCCTCCTTTAATTATTAAAAAACAGTGTGTATCTTTGTACAGACTACTGCTGTAGATAATTACACAAAAAAACGAGTTCCTTATAAATTCATTGTCCCTGATAATATTGGCTAAATGTTAATAGTACATTGGTTAAATAATAATGAATTGGACCAGACTGTTCCGTGTTGCCAAGGGAGAAATTTCTGCAGAGCCGTTTTTATATTAACTGAGTGTTTTGGCACTGGACATACAGTTCTTGTAAAGCGTTCAAACTGACAAATCTGCAGCAATCTTCTTCTTTTTGTAATAGCATAATAGGCCAAGGTTGTGCAGTATAAAATATTTTGCTTGGCACTTGACATGAAAAATGTTCCTCTGAGTGTTTTCCTCCCACACGTTATAGACATTAATATAAAAGTTTTATTTTCTATATCCACATCCATTCATACGACCACTGTCAATAGCAGTAAGAGGTAGTGTACAGGAAGAAGTTACAAACACCACACAGAGTTTGAGTCCAAGACCTTCTTTATTATTAGAAATAACGTGAGACAGTTTGGCCTTTTTAAGTCTTTTTACAAGTTTAATCTACACTGTGCAATTAAGAGTGTTTCTCTACATTGTAGGTTTGGTGTGAAGTTGTGTGTAGTGAAGATGTTTAATGCATGATTATACTCATTGTGTGGAGAACACAGTGTGTTTGTGCAGCCATCGACAGTGTCCTTCTCCATGCAGAACTCACCATTTTACAAACGTATGTACACAAAATAGATAGACAATTAAAAAAAAGATATAAAAGAAAAAGTGTCAACCCAACAAAAGACATCACAACGTCATAGATATCTTTACCAGCTGTCAGAAAATATTCTTACAGTATAAGAATATTTCTCCATCTTAGAAATTATAGATGAAGCTCTCTTAAAAGTGTATTGTCTTTCTTGCACTGGTTTACAATAACAAAGTGTAAAACACACAAAGATATTCATGTTCTTCTTTCTCAGTGATTTGTTCCTTAAGAGGCTTTTCTACAGTAATTATAATAATAATTACTTAATTCATTACCTGACATCATTAAACATTGTATAAGACTGTACAACAACACTGACTGCAGTAAAACACACATAATAGAAATGCAGAGAAGCGTGGACACAATGGGAGCCAGAAGATTACTGTGAAGAGATACGGGCTGTACAGTAGGCAGTGGCAGGTCAAAACATGGCACAGGAGAGGAGAAATGGAAAGGGAAGCAGATGTGAGACTGGATTGCATGCACATTGATAGGGCAAGGCAAAGGAGAAATGGGGAAATCAGGGCAAGTCATGTGAGGAAACAGATTGCCGAGGGCTAGAAGTGATGGCTGATGATGGACTCCCAGAGACGAGCATGAGACAGAAAGAGGAGAGACAAAGAGGCAGCAAAGGAGAAAGAAGACAGCCCAGCGTTTGATGTGAAAGAGCTGCAGGAGGAATACTTCCCAAAGTAATTCAAGCCGGTTACAGATACGGACAAAAGTAGACAAAAAAAGAGAGATCAGGATAAAGTGTCTCATTTAAAGAAGCTGATGAGTGGCTGGAGGAAGAGTCCCAATGTCCCCAGAACACACACTGTCACAAAAACCCACAGGAAGATCCTGTCGATGACCATGGCGACATATTTCCAGTCATCCTCCACCTGAGGAAAAGAAGAGACTTTAGGTGGTGTATATATATATATAACCACAAAAAAAAAATCACTGTGCTCAGTGTGTCAAGGCTAGAGCTCTGTGGCTATAAGGTGTGTGTGTGTGTGTGTTTGTGTGAGTTTATGACAGGCTGAGAGAAACACCCGTGTTTTTACCACACATCTGGCTATGTGGAGTAGTTTGAACAGTGTGCCTGTGTGTGTGTGTGTGTATATATATATATAGTACGATTCCTTGATCAGTCAGGTGTGGACAATAGGATCATGGCTGCACTGACCGTAATGCCATTATGTGCCTATAGTGGAGGCAGTATGCCTATTCTGCATGCATCAAAGAAAGAGCCCAGCTTTGCTAAGAAAAGATGAAGCTGAAGCAACAAATGTATCAGGGCCATCCAGGAGTGTGCAGGAGGCGTGTGCAAAGCCTTCCATCTGCAACAAACAAGCAGCTTTACACTCTCTTTATAGCCCTGTGTAAACGGCTTCTACACCCTTTACTACACGAGGAGAGATAACACACACAGAGTGCACACATAGAGTATACAGTAGCTTTGTTGTTGTGTGTTTATCTTTATATGTGTGTTGCCAAAAGGTCAACCATTTATTTTAGGGTTAAGATGCTCTGGTAGGCAAAATGTGTTAATGCAACTGGGTGAAAATCCTGACCTTCATTTTGTTCTGATCATCTTTAATTAACCCCACAAAGCACCATACTGTACAGTCAGTCAAACCACCAGTTAGAGTAATCTGATCATTTCAGCTTCACACCACAGAAAACTCAAGCTTGTCTTCGTACCTCTTTGGCTTTGTTGCGAGTCCTCATGTTCTCTGCGATGTACTTCACACTCTCTATGGCCTGCTTGATCTCAGGTGACACCACGGAGAAGGCAACAACAGCGTTGACAGGCGAAGGGGCATTCAGGGGCCTCGGCAGCTTGCGTAGCTCTGACTCCTGGGGCCCCTGTGTCTGGGGTGCCTGGGGAGGTTGGGGTGGCACCATTGGGGGAGGCACAGGAGTCGGTACCTCCTTGCCTCTGTAGGGGAACCTTCTGTTCATATCCCGGTTCATGTCACGGTTCATCTCGCCGTACTCCACACAGTTCATGGAGCCACCAGTTGAGGTGGCCCCTCCTCCTCCTCCTCCTCCTGCACCACCATCCAGTGGTGGACACGCTACACCCCCAGTTATACCGCCAACACTTACACTCCCTGAGCCACTTCCAATGCTACTTTTTCTCTTTTTGTTTCCTCCGCTGCTCCCTCCTCCTCCACCACCCAACCCTCCGGTAATACTTGCAGGGGAGGAGCAGCCCTGGTCAATAGGCCTCCTCATCAGCATCACCCTGGGCAGCACCCCGAGGAACACAGCCCTCACCCACTCTGGCATAGTGTGAGTCATTGGGGTGCGGTAGTGGACATTGAGCACAAAGACAGTGATGACGATGCTGAGCGTGACAAAAATCATGGTGAAGAGGAGGTACTCGCCAATCAGAGGGATGACGAGCGACGTCGAAGGGATGGTCTCTGTGATGACCAGCAGGAACACAGTGAGGGAGAGGAGGACGGAGATACACAAAGTGACCTTCTCGCCGCAGTCAGATGGGAGGTAGAAGACCAGCACCGTGAGGAAAGAGATGAGAAGGCATGGGATGATGAGGTTGATGGTGTAAAAGAGAGGAAGGCGGCGGATGTAGAAGGAGTAGGTGATGTCCGGGTAGATCTCCTCGCAGCAGTTGTACTTGATGTCATGCTTGTATCCTGGTGCGTCAATGATCTCCCATTCTCCACTTTCCCAAAAGTCTTTCAGGTTCACCTGATTAACATGAATGGAAGTTATTTCATATGTTAGAAAAACATATGAAAACAAGTCAATAGTTCAAATGTTCAGAAGTTGTTTTCTGACAAGTAAGAGATTTAATCAAACTTTGGGCCATTTTTTGGGATGTGAGCACATAAAAAGAGTATTTAGCTAATTAAATGCTCCTCCCAATATCTCTACAATTTCAAAGTTCTCACAAAAATATTGTCATAAACATGAGGAATAAAATTTCACAGCAACTAGAGAGCCAGGATCTCCCACTAACCTTTGAGCCAATAAGCACCAAGTCAATCTTGGCTTTGTCGTAGGTCCAGGAGCCAAATTTCATGGAGCAGTTCTGGTAGTCAAAGGGAAAATAGGTGATGTCCATGGGGCAGGAGGATTTGAAAATAGCCGGAGGAACCCAGGTGATGGTTCCATCAAACTTCAGCAGAGCTTTGGTCTTGTCTTCTACCAGGAAGTCACCTACAGCACTGTGAGAGAGGATTTCCAAGGAGATGTAAATGTCATTTCACTTCAAAGCAACAATTAACTCAAAAGGTCAGAGGATGGAGAGCTTTATTAGCATGTAGCAGCTTGAGGGCTAACTCTGCATTCAGACTGACAAGGACCACATCATGGTACTAACAAATGACT
The DNA here is from genome assembly GCF_000972845.2 of Larimichthys crocea. Classification (NCBI taxonomy): domain Eukaryota; kingdom Metazoa; phylum Chordata; class Actinopteri; family Sciaenidae; genus Larimichthys; species Larimichthys crocea. The sequence goes on from NC_040011.1 coordinate 29,692,270, forward strand.
TAATAAAGTTGTTTAATGGGTAGCTATAATATATATCATCTTCTATTAATACTAGCATTTGTGTACTAAAACTTACTTGTTATACAAAACAATGTCTGGCCTCCAAATTTTATTAGACGGAACTCGTATGAACTCAATCCCATCATAGTCAACAGGGGCCCATTTCAGTTTGTAGTCGTTCCAGACCTAAAAGACAGACACAACTTTGCATAACTCACTGAGTACAAATAATATGACATAAAAACATCACGTCAATCATCACTCACATGTCTCAGCCACAGATTGGTTTCCATAATCTGATTCACCTCATCCTGTACGCATAGAAAGGAAACATTAGTCAGCAAGAGAAAATTGATGACATTTCTGCTTTGACAAATTTAGTTGCTCCCTTTCTACTCTTACCACTTTAACCAGTTGAGATATGGAGACTTCAAACTCCACTGTAACTGGATCAGATACATTCTCCACAGGTCGGATGAACTGGTTGTACCTCCTGAACAACCTCCGAAATAATCTGTCCTCCCCCTTTGATGAAAAACAGCCTATGAAGAAGAGAAGAAGAGAAGAAGGACATTTTAATCCCCTTTCAAAGATACCCAAGGTTTTTAGTGTTGTGGTTCATATTTATTGTGAATGTTTCACAATAACAAATACACATTTTTGTTTTTTAATCTACAAAAGGAGTAGTTATTAGTAGTTATTGTGTTCATGTTTTTCAATTTTTGTCTGTAGTGTTCACTGATAGTTAAAAGGTGGGAGTTGTCATTTTGCATTTACTGTGTTAAATGTGGATTAATGTCATGGAGCCTTTGAAGAATGCAAGTAAATTTGCCATGACTTCCATATTATGAAAAGGTTAGCCAGTAAAAATGACTTAACATTTAGGTCTCAAATGAAAATCTTCCAAAGATACAGTGATTGTTATGTTTGCTGATTGTGTATGACAGAAACGATCACATTGAGTCCACACTGCCTTCTGAACAGCTTCAACATTTCCTTGTTTCACTTTGTAGCAACAACAGAGAGAATAAGCAACACACACACACACACAACTCCACCGCTGTTAATGGATTCACAATCACAAAAATCATATTTACTCTTATTTCTAGAGGTATCCATCTATCCATGCAGACAGTTTAAATTTATTTCCTGAGATATTTGCATCCGTCACCTCTCTGATACAATGAAGGTGAATGTAATTTTGTTTGCAGTGGTTTGTTTACTTTAATTACCACAAATTGCCATGTACTTGAGATGCGTAGTCAATATCCCGGACAAATAAAATCTACGTCAGATTCCACAGGGGGCAAGAGGGAAAACGGAAAATATGTTTGTTTGATTTAGTTGAATTGACCTCGAACTGTTTAATCAATGTCTCTTTGCTTTAGATGGAGTCAACGCTGAACGCAGAGAGATCGAAGTGTGTTTTGAGAGGCATTTCTATAGCTGATTTGCCTGCAAGCTTTTAGGAAATCTTCAAACACAAGATTCTTTAAGCGAAAAAAAAAATAAAACAGTGTGCTGTTGGCCAGAGTGTGTCTGAAGAAGTGTGTGTGTGAGCAGGCTTAGTGTGCTGGCTTTGTGTGAAGCTGGCCTGAAGGTCATATTGTGGAAAACTGCCACGAGTAACACTGGTGCCTAGGATGGCACAGCGATCTACGCCTGTCCAAGCAGAAAATATTGCCTCACTTGGGACAGCACACACTTACACCACCAGCACAACCTCACAAATGCTGCGCCAACGGCGTCAAAGAGCTCCATATCCTCTACCATATAACAACACAGACATAAAAAACATCTTTCATCTTTCAACGTCTTCCATATCTTCATCCTCTTTTTTTGGTTTTATTCCAATGAGCAGCCTCTTTTCTCTGTTGACCTTTTTTCTGGGAAACTAAACAAAGCGTTGTCACCATTGTCAGTCAGTCCCATTGAACATCCTTGGACTTTTAACTGACTGATTCATTTTGTTCAGACACATTGAGGCAAATAATAAGAAAAAGATTCTTGCAAAAGGGGCCAACCGTTCCCATTATAGCTTCAGTCCAAGAAGTGAGGCACACATTATTCATCGCAGTCCCAAACTATCAAACTTGCACTTACTAAGCCTTGTGAACCAGAGATAGAGGAGAATGTGCTTCACCAAAAGGGCAAATGGGTCACAACCCATATACACACAAATAGCCACATTCACTAAAAAGGTTTGTTTCCTTGACAACGGCTAAATAAAATATGATCCTTCAATTGAACACTTTCTGTCAGTGAACTCTCTGCAGACCAGAGAGATGTAAAAACCGGTTCACAACCTTACTTTAAATTTGTTTGTTTTTTTATTCTTCATCAACATCCTCAAAGATTTCATAACTATTTGTATTTGTTGCCTTAACACTGAAATACTGTAAAGGTTACGTACATACAAGCTACATTTGTACTCTAAAATTTGTAATGGAGTTAAAAGTGAGCTATCTAACACACATTAGTGGCAAAAAAAAAAAAAACACCTGAAAATATGAATTAGAAATATAAACGGATCGTTGCAGGCTATTACAGATTAGTTCAGTAGACGGTGGTTGTTGTTGTTTTTGTAGAAAATAAGTGGAAATCAGCAACATAACTGACCATATGAGCGGGTCTTATTTCTGACATGTACTCAACTTTAGTATCACCAATGCACTGTGCATGTCCTCTGATCCCGTAAGACAGTATAACAGATTCATATACCTTAAATAAAAATAGATTTTCAGTAGGGACGGTACTTTAATAAAGCCTCCTTTTTTTTGAAGAACCTATGCTGAAAGAAATATTTCATATTCACTGTCCATACAGTAAAGTCATAAAGTCTATTTATTGCCGTTGGGAGTATACGTAGATGAATATCTTGCAGACATCTCAGATTACAGTCTATCTGGTCTAGACTTCATATTGTTCATTTCCTCATGCTGACATACTTTCCAGGGCCGGGGAAATAATGATGTAATTGTAGTTCGCCTCATGTTAGTTTATTTTAGGGTCTATCTGAATACAAAGCACATTAGAGTCTAACAATGATAACAAAGAAACCCAGTGAACACACTTTTAAACCTTAAGAGTTACATTTTATAGGTTTTAAAAACAATTTTAATTTTTGTAATGTTTTTTCCCCTCACAGGGGACAAACACAGCTCAGGGACTTACCAAGCTAAAAACTGAAAAACACTTACATAATCACAACATCTGGTGCGCATAAAACAATGACACACAACAACAAACACACACTCGAGACAATATTTAGTCCTACATAAAGGTCAAAGTAAAACCATGAACAGAACGTTGCAGCGACTATGTATCCCAATATTACAGATGCAATTGAGTTTAAATCTTTATCACTCCCTCGCTTAAATTTATGATGATGAATTTCAAGTTCACTCTGCACAGTGCAGACCAGTGGAGGTATAAACCACTGAGGTAAATGAAAATCATGATTATGATTATTCCCACAAAGTCACATGCCAACAGGCAGAATTATCCTGAGAAGAAAACTAACTAAAAATAAATTAAAACCTGTCAGATCTTGTTCTAACACTCTGGGTAAGAAGTTGCATTGTACTATAGTGACTCTCAAGAAGTTTTCTGAGGTCACTAGCAGAGACGAGTTGAGTCTTAAAGCTTAATGAAAAAGCTTCTCTCCTGAGGCGCTTGTGTAATTTCAGCTCTTGGTACCTGCCTTGAAAACTGCCCGCTGCTCCCTGATTCGCTGTACTGCCAGAACCTCGTTTAAACCTCTAATTGGGCGAGGGGAAACCAGGGCAATTATAATCTGTCAATTAATTGGACCTTTTGTTCTCTGTGACAGAAAAAAAAATGAAGCCAATATTTTTTTTTTTCTCTCTGTTGGCACAGTCACTCTCTTAATTCCCTTCTTTGTTCTGCCACTGAAGATCTTCAGTAGATTTAATTTAAAGGAAGTTAATTATAACCTTTGCCCTTTCACCTAACCAGATGATTCTGCAGTATTTAATGTGAGGACTTAATTTGTGTGGCACAAGAGAATTTATGAGTTTGAATTAAAGTAACAGAGAGTGAGTGATAAAACTAAATTTACACTACAATTAAGGACGATTTATAAAGATCTATCTTCCTTTAGGGAAATGCACGCTTTTACAAAGCTAAAGTAAGTTAAGTTCCAATTGATCCAGCTGGGGAATTATATTTTTCAACAGGTTCATAAAGATTTGATATATTACACTCAGAAGAAGTTTACTTAATAGCAAAGACTAACAGGTTGTACTAAAGTGCATATTATATAGTCTACAACCAAGTGTCATTGCAGTACTTTTACATCAGCATTATAACATGCTGAAGTTTTGCAGGGAAAATGTTTGCATAATGTTCATTATCTTAGTTTGATAACATGCTCACACATTTAATTAGCACTAAATTTTGTCTTTAATTTTTCAAGTTAAAATTCTGACCTCATGATGATACTAAAGTTAAGAGATGACCAATCACAATTCATCCTGAGGCAGACATTTATGAAATCATCATCATCTCAGTCAAAGTGGTAAACTAACATTGCAATCCCTGGAGCCGCTGCTAACATGGCTAAAAATGTACCATTAGAAACGTCAACATTGGCTCCAAAAGTCATTTTTGACCAAACGTGTCTCTTATCAATTCTCTTGTCGGAAGCCATGAAACAAATAATCGCTGCAGACAGAGCTGTCTTCGCCTCTGATGATGAAAATTACATGACATTAGCGTGACAGTCAAGTTTAATTTTCCTAGGCATGTGCTCTTTCCTTTCGTCTTTGTGGTGCACTAACAAAGTGATGAGGCTTTGTTCCTCAGTCATGCATTTCACCCTTAAATAGCGACATTGATTTAGAATTAGCAAAACCAAGCAGTGAGTCTGCTTCTGTCTCTTGTGGATACAGGAGCCTAAAAGCTGCAGATAGACCCGTGGCCTGTGGGAGGCTCTTTGATCAGGCATGTGCTTAACAGGATGAGCCTGGGAGCGGAGTGGTGGACACTGAAGGAACTAATTACCTTCCAATAATACACTGCTGACAGTATGTGTGAGTGCATGGAGGAGAACTACAAAGAGATGGAGAGAAATGGCAGGGAGACAAGATAGGGGGAGAAAAGTGACAGAAAGAACAGGCTGGAGAGAGCTCTCCAGGGTTTGTGATGGCCTGACTGTGACATGTTGAATGACGCACAAGGGGAAGCGCAGTGATTACTGCATGTGCTGTGACCATCCCCATTATGCATATGGTGCACGTTTTAACCTATGTGTGTCTTCATGTATGAAGGCTCGTCTATGTACTGTACATACATGTAACTGTTTGTTCCTTTGTGTATGCACATGTTCCTATATATGACTCAATCTGAATAGCATATGATTTTTTTTTTTCACTGATGCATGAAATTAAACAGTTCCTTGCCTCCATGCTTCTATTTGAGAAGATGTGGGAGGTCTGAGGTCAGATTCTCGGCATATGTTATGAGATATAGAAAGATGGGTCATTTTTTCAAATGTGAAGATATTTAAGAAACCTTTTCCAATAATATTTTTACATTAAAAACTTGAACAAAACTTTTGCAGGTGGTGCCTTTAATCCTACGCAACATCAACACATAATTCACATATGTCTCAGCCGAGTTATGGCAAAAATGTACAAGTCTACAATTACCTAATATTACATAGAGACAATCTGGACAAAAAAAAAAGATTATACAAAATGTAGATTATACTAAATGTAACACTTCCCTCACATTTACTCTGATGTTGCTGTGTGTGTCACACCACAGTCAGCGAAGGAACGTTTATCCCTCTGTAACTCAAGATCGGAGTCAACACATCAACAGTCCCTATGAAATTTCTCTAAAAAAGTAATGAGCTAGAACAAGGACAACAAACACCGTTTGTGTCATTTAAACTCATCCAGTCAATTTATCCTCGGCCGTGATGAATGAGGTAAGCAGACAGCCATGCAAACAGGTACGTTGGAGGGAAATATAGGGACAGCACTTCAGCTGAGTGCTTTTAAAGGTGATAAAACTCATTCGACTGAAGAGTTTAATGACGGATCCGACAATGTGCTTTCATGTGACTGATTATGACCTTTAATAGCTGGGATTGACATATATTTTTAATCCTAAAAACAGCTTCATGTCGTCACATTTATGGAGGTGCCTACTGCTGTATGCTGCTGCAGCACTCTGGTCTTACGCTCAGAAACACGGTTTGGAAGCCGTGTCGGCCTCACACCATTTCACAGCTCTGCAGTTGCAGCTGCAGGTAATTGACTAATCAGTATTATTGTGGAGTTATCTCTCCTGCGGTGAGGCCGGAGGAGGCCTGTTGATCGCACATGGTAGCAGCAATGACTGAATAACTGTTGAGAAAAGGCTTTTAAAAGCTCTGTGCTTCCACCTCATTTCAAGCTATTATCTAATTCTTACACTCAACACAAGAGGCTTTTTTTTTTCACAGCAGACATTTCGAAATCATAGCAGGTGTAACCAGTATCCTTAACCATGGCTCTGATCTATTCAAGTGGCTCATTAAGCTGCGACAGTGTGACAGTGAGTGTTTCATTATTCACGCCTGTGCTTTTCCAACTGTGTCGTGTCAAAATGTTCATTTCAAAGCTTTCACGGCTTTCTATGCTCTTTTAGGTGACATGTTCCTCCTGGTGTGTAAGGGGCTGCTGCTATAGGCTGCTCACATAGAGAAATGTGTTTCAATTCGGAAGGAGCCAGAAAGAACTAAAAAAGTAGCTTTCTGACCCATTCGGGAAAGATGAGCAGCCGCCAAAGTGATCAAGTTGTAATAAGGTTAACAAGTTCATCTTCAGCCAGACCCTCACCTACAGCCTGAAGCTCTGAGCAGTGGAAAAGTAGTGAGATAATGGATACAGGAGATCAAATTACTTAATAGCAGTAGTTATTGTTCAAGGCAGAGTGAGAGAATCGAGGCAGCGGGAGCTTCTCTCTTCAACACCAACAGGATGGCTGTAAATAAAGATGACCAACAGCAGAGTCGTACCAAATAGGGAAGACTCTGACCTAAGGCATGCTGGAAAGTTATGTTTTATTCTCAGGATCCATCAGTAGGAAGGAAATTCTTAAAGAAAGTCAGCTGTTTTTCATGACAAAGACACGGGTTCATGTATGTGCCACACTGTACTGATTCATTCTGAGGAGGAAGCAATGACACTGAAACAAGTTTTGTAGCAAACTGAAATCATTCATCACCATCATGGTTAAAGAAGTTTGTTTAAACCTGGAAGGTGACAGAGATAACAGAGACTTGCCATACTTTTTATATCTCTTTGTATATATTTTATATTTCATGTTTATTGCTTGTTTTGCACTGGGAATATAAGGGAAACTGAATTTCAATTCCCTGTATGTCATGTACAGTGTTGACAATAAAGTTGACTTGGCTTGACATGTTGAAGCCTAACCTGGTGATCGAGTTTCACATCAAGTTCAAACAAACAAAGAATGACCGCAGACAATCAAAGTACCAAGACCATGATCAAACTCGATCCAGATCACTGTAGAATGGAAAGAGACTTGAAATGCAAGACTTACACTTAAGAAACTACAAGTGACATGGATGTTGTATCATAAACTTATGAGAAGGGGGTTTAATCCCTGTCTGTTAACCATCAAAGTTTAAACACTAAGACACCAAGCACACTTCGCTACTGCTAATAAGGAAGATATGACTTATGTGAGAAGGAAATACAGCAATAAATAATGCTGTGGCATGTGAAGGCTGCAGCCTGCAATCATCTGCACTCTATGTTATCTGCTTGACAGACATTGTTGGTAGAACATAGATGTGAAGGCAAAATGCTCAAATATTCCTGGCCTCCATCTGAGGCATTTCTTGTCTTGCTCCACCTCATGTATAGCTCTAACTCCTTCTTTCTCACCTCCTCTCCTTCATCCTGACTCAGTTCAACGCCAGCACTGAACACCAGGATGTCCCAGAGGAAACAGGCAGCAGGGATGTCTGGGGGAGGATGTCTTTATATGTGTGTGTGAAAAAGAGAGTGAAAGTGTGTGTGTGTGTGTGTGGTAGTTGGAAGGGAGTATGACGGTTTAAGCCAATCCATAGGGAGGAGGGGGTGGTGGGTAGAAAAAGGCCTCTCTGCCTGTGGTGGTTAGACTGCATGTGTGCGTGGGACAGGATGGGGGTGGGTTCAGTTGCAATAATCACGCGACAATCGTGTTAAGAGGATCCTGAAGCCACCACACAGTCCTTAAGCCACACGCAGAGTAACACATACATACACTCTGCAGCTATATTGCTTCTGGGAGAGAAACCAGAGAGCGGTTCTTTAGTTCCAAACTCAGAAGATTGTTTAAGTCTGGCAGAGGAGCTTGATGGTGCTGCGATGCGAGCAGACGACTTCATACAAGCAGACTACAGGAGCTACATGCTGATGGTAGAAAGAATGTTTGATTGTTGCTTTTTATTCCTCCACCTTTGATTCAAGACATCCGTGTGTTTTTGAATAATTAGCAGCGTGCACTTCCTGCTCTCCTGGGCAGAAGTTGTTCAAAAAAAGGCAGATCCTCGACACACAGCTGCAGCCTATTAAAACGCACAGTAAAATGAGATAAATGGTCATGCCTGAAACATAATGCGGATCAGATCATTATAATGCAGGCATGGCTGGACGTCTCTCTCTGATATTCCTGCTGGAGATGCTGCAGGCAAAATGCATCATGCAATTTCCATCAATTTAATCTGCACGCTCCTGAAATACACTGAGGTGAACTGCAATCTATCACACAGGCTGTTACTTTATTTTGAATGTTGCAACTCCAACTAACCCCAATCCCCATGTTCTTTCATATCTCTTACTTGTTACCTCAAAGCTACTCCAACCAGATTTTATTTTCGTCTGCAGGATCAGCGTTTTCTCTGTAATGGGGACAAATCACCCAATCCTGGATGGCAGGAGACAATACCTTCTGCAGCCCACTAATCAGTCCCCCACTGGGAGTGTGTGTGTGCATATTTGTGTGTCAATGTGTGTTTTTCCAGGCACTTATCTGCATACACAGGCCTTATACAGAATCATAAAGCCCAACCAGCCATTGAGGGATTGAAGGAAGGATAGGTGGAGAACAGAGTGTGGTAAAATCCACTCGTTTTCCTGGTGGTTTTTAAACCACCTCCAACGAGCGAGCACACAGATTTTCCTCTCACTTCAGAAAAATCTGTTCTGCTGTAAGTGGATTGACAGTCTTCCCTTCACAGCAGACTTGTCCTGTTTCCTTTTGAAATTCACCCAGTTCAAGGGCAAAGCGACAAAGTGGTCAGCTGTAGCAAATCTCTCTCTCCAGCTAAAGAGAATGACAGAGGGAGGAGGAGTAAGGCAGAGGCACATCCCTTCATGTCAGCTCACGAGTCTGCATCAGGTTACAGGATGTGTGAAGCCAGAGTCTTTACATGACGTCTGGAGCGTGACAGTACGAAGGCACTTAGCGCTGCTCCCATGGGAGGGACAACATCTGGGACAACCTCACTGCTGCTCTCTCAGGGCTTTAGAGTATAAAAAAATAACAAAATGTTTAACATAGCAGTCATTTAACCTATAGACAGAATCCTTCAGTCTGGTTTTCAGGATGAGAAAGCCAGCCTTGGCCATCAATTTAATAAAAAGACACCTCAGAATTTCAGCACAACTATTTAAATGAGATAGTAATGCTGGTAGGTAGTAGGCTGACTAGCTCAGCTTTTGACTTCACTGGAAATCATATGATTTGGTGAGGTTAACTTTGACTTGTTGGCTTATTGATTTTGTTTAGAAATAGTAGAAGGACACAGCTTACTAAAACACCTACTTTTACTTCCTATTACCTAATGATTAGTGCACCAGTGAGCTCAGTAGGTAGGATGTGCATCCCATGTACAAAAGCTCAGTCCTTTCTGCAGCAGCCCAGGGCAGGGCCAACTATGACCTGTGACCCCTTGTTACATTTCATCCCTCCTCTCTCTCCCCACCATCCACCATCCTGTCACTAACTGCTACTGTCTGATAAAAGTTCAAAAATCCTCATAAGTATCTTTAAAAAACAAAAACTTATGATTGGAAGCTAAATGATGACAACAAAAAGGGTCAAGAAAGATGAAATTGTTGCTAAATGCTGTTTTATCCCCTTTCATTTGGCAGAGTATCTTCAATTTATGATGTTGATTCTAATCCACAGAAAAAGACATGATGGCATGCACGTTACCACTTTAAAGCAAGTTATTTTATCCTCCACAAAGATGCATATCCATTATGCTTGGTGCTCCCTTCGGTAAGACACTCTCCCAAGAAACCTGCATCTGTGTACTCTTTGTGGATGTGAATAAGGAATGCGAGTACAGGACTAAAATAACCATTCGCTTACGTCTTAACGCAGCACTAAGCATTTATCTTTGTTTCTGTCTGGGAGCCGTTCAAGGACCCCGATTCAGAATGTGCTGTTATAAACCACACAGGAGACGTGAACTGAAGATGAAGGATGATAGAAAAGATGTTTAGAGGAGATTTTTGAAAACAAGGAAGAAAGTGATATAGAGACAACCTCTCAAAATGATCCAGCTTTGATTTAAAGTCACAAACTGCACACATTAAACAAAACTTTTTCTGATAACTTCATTTGTTTTACTGTAGCATCAATTCCAAGTACCACTGGTTAACATCCGCCTGCAGGTAAACCTTAAAGCAAGACTTTCTACAGCATCTGTCCTCTACCTGACCTCTGACCTCTGTGGGTGGAGGCAGCCCACGAACTCAGTATTGAGCTGCTGCTGCTGGAGAACCGTACTGTATGTCATAAATGTGTTGGCTCGTTTTGCGCACGCATGGCTGCTTCACAGTAGCTCCAGGGGCTGAGGTATCAGCTATGATGCGACATGTCACGATCACAGATCATCATCTCTAAAGAAACCTACACCTTGCATGCATGTTAAAATGTCTTGTCTGGATGTATGCATGCAGCATTAGTGGCTCTGTGCGTTTCTAGAGAAAAACAGGATATTATAATCCACAGGCAGGTGGGATTATAATCCTGGGAAAAGCATGGAGCAGCAAAAAGGACGCACAGCTTCACTTTTAAAATCAGCCACTGAGCTTTTAATCACAGTATAATTCAGGCTGGCTGTTAAATAAGCGCACAAACTGCCAGATGAAAGTAAAACGTGGTTAAATGTGTCATCATCATGCTCAAGTTCCGTTTGAAACCATGTCAGCGTTTAGTCGCTGGATTATTATTTTTTTTACTCACACAGACGCGCACAGGGGAGGCAACTGAAGTTGGGAGTGACAACAGAAAACTTAGAGCCAGTGTAATGAACAAGGCAAGCCATTTACGCCAGTCCTAAATAAGGTGATCCTAAAGTAACGAGTCACTTTTTGCGAGTCCAGCACGGCTGCGTCTTACCTTGCGCTGCGAGGAGCACCAGCAGGAGGATGTTTGTCAGATTCCCGGAGAAATGCATTGAAACATCGGAGCCTGGAGATGCTTTCTGCGAATAAAGGATTAACGCTGACGATTGAAGTCTTGTCAATAACCCACTGTAGGCGTCTGTGAAGGCGTGAAATTAGAAAAACATTTTCCTTTGCGCTCCCGAGCGTGGAGACGTTGGACTCGCGGTGCGCTCTGCCAACGTGAACAACTTCTGCACGTCCCGCCTTCCTCCGTCCCTGCGTCCCACACCCCCACCCACTCACCCACTCACCCAAGGGCCAAACCAAGCGTCCTGACTCACAGTGACTCACAGGTGATAAGTTTGGAGTGATGCCATTCTTAAAAAGTCATTATTTTCTTTAAGAATAAGAAGTTTTCTCTGGTTATGTTTTAATTTGATCTATCTATCTATCTATCTATCTATCTATCTATCTATCTATCTATCTATCTATCTATCTATCTATCTATCTATCTATTAAAATGATAAATTTGGCAGCATTTATCATCTCATACCCAAAGAATTATCCACATCTGCTCAATATAGAGAAAGATGCAGCACACACACACACACACAAACACGCAGACACACACAACAAGATCACATATTTTCACTGCTGAGCTATAAATGACCTATTTAGCCACTTAATTGATTTTGTATGCATAACAATGCGAAGGCAGCTTAAAGCATTAGCTGCTCCATAATAGAGTCTTGGAGGCTGCAGAGTTTGCCCAATTCAAATAATGGAAAGCTATTAATGCAGAGCAGCACTACATGGAATTGCACTGTCGAGTATGCAAGTCCAAGTGACTCCTATATCATCTTTAAAGGAGAAAATGCAGTAGTAGTGGGTTTTAGATATTAGTGAAGTAAATATTAGAATTGATTTCCTGTCACTGAAATATCCTTAATATGTAATTTTGCTCTGTGCTACGATGAGGTAAGTTTGGGGAGTTATATCTCCTGAAATTAATCTTCAGTCCTTTAATCCACAGGATATTGTTTAACCTATTGTTGAAAACAGACATTCCTCCAAAGTTCATTGTTTGTCTTTTGTAAAACTCAGTCAGATATAAAACATAGGTATGTTTTATAAGGCAACACACACTGTAGCAGGATGTAGGAAAAAGCTTTTAATTGAATTGTCTCTTAATATTTCATGAAACTGTGCGAGTGGTTGTGTGTGCATGTATAGTGTATGTGTGTGTATACATGTTTTAGTATTCAACAACATGAGATGCGTCTGCTCTGCCACATATTCGCTCCTTTTAACTCACCTAACCTGGTTCTAATATTGAGTTTATACACACACATCGACACACGTGCACATTTATGGATATATACTCCATGGAAGATAATCAGAGACAAAATAGAAAAAGAGACACAGATCTAGAGTGTCAACTTTGTTTGGGGCATGGTGATGTGATGATAATGTGAGCAATGTGTGCTGCAACGCTGCTGCTGATTTTAAATGCTCAAAGTGGGTTGCATGTTAGCAGCTGGCAGGTCAAGAGCCAAAAGGCTGAAGACGATTGGAGTCAACCGAGGTTGTTGTTGAGGCTCGGAGGGGGAATACTGCGGTGATTAATTGGCTTTCATCGGCCAGCAGGAGGATAAACCTCAAAAGGACAAAAGAAGAAAATGATGCACAGTATAAAGTATAAAGAGAAGTTTTATTGGAGAGAATGATGTGGAGAGGGTGTGATGGGTGATGTGAAAGGGATGTGAAGGACAGCTAATCAAGAGAGAGAGAGAGAGAGAGAGACTCAGATCAGATGAGCATGAAATGTTAAAAAACTCCAGAATTGATAGAGAAGAGAAGAGAAGAGAAGAGAAGAGAAGAGAAGAGAAGAGAGGAGAAGAGAAGAGAAGAGAGATGCAGACTGGTTTCTCAGTCTGACAGTGAATTTATTTGCAGAAATGTATTTTTTTCATTCAGCAACATGCTGAGAAAAAGCTGTGAAAAGTCTTGACTTAACAGCCCGGACTGGGAAGGGCCATGAATGTTATAATTTTTCTGTCTTAATTAGTCTTTTCTGCCTCTTCTCCTATGGCGGCCTCCTCTTCTTCACCGTTAACCTTAACAGCAGTAAATCCATTCCAAGTGGCACAGGGGGAGCCTTTTTGACATTTAACACAAAAATAACAAACATTTGTAGGTATTTCCCCACGGCGTTGAGCTTTAATGCTAAAAGGTCAGCCTGTGACCTTTGTTATTTATTAAGCATTTTTCTCTCTAATTACCTAACTCTGTGTTTTCAGGGATAGAGTTACCAAGGTGCACATTTGTCTGAAAAAGATCTGGGTTTCTCAGTGATAACCTAATGACACCTCATTCACTTTAAATGGGCTTTCACTGGAATACAGAGAGCATTTGAAATGTTTGATTTGCTAGAAGTAAATTGCGTCTGAATGTACAAACCATATTTCAGTTGTCTTAAAGCTTCAAGTCCCTCTTCGCACCTCACCTGCTTCTTATCTGCATTTCTTTCTTTGATTAGCTTCAGTCTAATTAGGAAAGTGCAAAGGGATTATGGCATTACCTGGATTTACAAAGTTCATCAAGGTAGGAAAGAAGTATCCGTAATATTTTGTACACTTATTGCAGTCTATTGTAAGATTAAAAACTATATTCAGATCATTTCACTAATTCCATGCATGGCTTATGAAAAGCATTTTGCATGTCAGTGTACAGTGTGTTTACTCAGGACTTATACAGTCAGAAGAAGAAATTGATTTAAAAGCAGCATCTGCAGCGATGTGGGAACTAGTCAGGTTCACAGGAGGAGACGATTGCCCTCCAGTGTCACAATCAGTCGGCTGGTGTTTCAGAGCCGTCTCCAGCTGAGGTGACAACCCAGCACTGCTTACTCTCCAGCAGAGAGAGCGAACAGAGGTAAACACCCTCCTACTCATACCACTCAGTTATGTCTTTCTTCTTTCATGTCCTTTGTTCTGTCTCTCCTCCTGTGCGATCACTCAGCCAGACACACTGTTAAGTAACAGCAGGCATCTGGTCAGACAAGTCAGAAGGACCTCGAGGGTCTGATGGAGACAGCAAAGGAAAAGGAAAAGGGCAAGTGTAGTTGCAACAGTGTGTGTCAGACAGGACTGTCCCAGCTCATCCACATCAACCTTGAACATTGTTTCTCTCCTCAGCTGAATCTGTTTGGTATTAACTCTTTATTGTCTTCCCACCTTCCTTATGATCACTTCCATGTTTATGAACATCTCTCTCCTGTTGTACTTTAAGCAATGTCTCTAACAGTGAAACACAAGACGTGCTCTATTAGGACAGTTTAAAGCTGTTGGCCATACGAGAAGAGAGAGAGAGCTCAAGACGGTTTAATCTTTCCATTTCTAATTAAGTGCTTTGTTAGTTCTTTTCTTCCACCTCTAAAGTGGCCACGGTCTCACCTCATTAGCTGTCACTCACACTGAGTGCCTTTAAACTAGTCTGATCAGTCACCTGTATTATTTAACAGGTTGTGTCTGGTGCAAATTCATCGTCAGCTTAAACAGTTGACCTTTTTTTGTTTTTTTCCACAAAGGAATTTAAAGCTGCACAAATCAATATGTAGTGCTCCTAGAAATTAAGTTTACATAGAACTAATCTGCAATAGCAAACAACAAGATTTTGAAGGAAACAGACTGATGCTAAACTTTTTTTTCTATTTACATAAGTAATAAGTAAATGTCCTTAATTAACATATCAGGCAAAGATGAATGTATCAGTAAAACATGGACTGACAAGTCATTTTCCACCAAAGTATTCTTGCTATACAAGTTAATCAAACTTTTTAGGTTTTGGCACTCACAGTGCTTGCTAATAGTAAGGGGGGTCTGGTTTAATATAGAAAAAGTCTGCCATCCAGGTCCAGTGTTTAAGATTTAGTGGCATCTAGTAGTGTAGTTACACATTGCAACCCCCTCACCTTTTTCTTCTTAACATGAAAGAGAAACTACGGTCTGGGCTTCTGTGTAAACATGTCAGTTTAACATGGCTGTGAAAGAGGACCAGCAGAGTCTGTAGATCCTAATTTTTACACACTTGACCGTCAATACAAACTGTTTTTATTAACATTTAACCAAAATCAGTTTCAGATTTCAGTTATTTAAAAGTAAGGTTCATCTTTGGTCATATAAATGTACTCTCAAAGTTTTTATCTGAGGGGATGTGCACTCCTGACCTCTCGCCATCTTTCTTTTCTTACCCTTCAACCCCATCCAAACAGTTTAGCCTTCTTCCCATGATCCCATTCTTCCTTCTGCTTTGCCTAATCCCACCACTCCACTATCTCCACCCTCCGTCAACCCCTTTGTAAAAGCTCCCAGCATCCCCTCTCCTCCCTCGGCTTGTCCTGTTCTGCCAGTCACGCTACACTATGTGACCCCGTACAACCCTCCAGCATTTACATCCTCAAATCCTCCTCATCTCCACCACCCGACTCTCTCTGCTCCCTCCTCCTCTTCCTCCTCTTCCTCCTCTTTGCTCTCACTCCAGACCCATTAACACTGAAAGTTTACTTCCTGTTCTTCATTCATCCATTTGTCCACTCTATGCACTCTCGTCGGACATGCTGAGGCCTTCTGCAGCCACCAGCAACTAATTAAAGTCCCTTCACTGCTCGAATCACAGTTATCTGATTAAAGCCCTCTGCTGCTAATTAAAATGACATTTCTCTGTGCCGTGTTTTCTCCCATCACCCTCCCATTCTCATCCACACACACATAAAATAGCAACAATGTACACACACGATATTGTGGCAGTTTGTTTACAGTCACGTTTACAACTCCATTCAGCTTTATATATTTTTTTTCCCTCTGTCCTGTGCTGTTCTCTGAATGGCCAGTGTCATTTTCATTAAATGGCTGCAGCCTGAGGGGTCAAAGTGAGCCACGCAAAGCTTTACTCATTATCTGGTCCACTCATGTTTGTCCTTAGATGAAATCTGAACAATCTGAGTCTTTTTTCCCCCGTCACAGATGATCTGCTCATCGTAGCTTCAAGTTATTTTTAATCAGTTTCAAATGTGCTGGGAACATTTCATTAATAGCCTTTCCAATCCTCATTAGTGGCCTTGAGGCAAGTGTCCGACTGGAATATTTCTTCCTTTTCTTATTATGACACTAATAAGAATATTGTGAGACATCCGGTGACATTTTTGTCACAAGCTGTTATGCATTAGAGTCACATTGATGTAATTTATAACAGACAGGATGTAGATGTGTTTTGGTGGCCCCTATTTTCCACATAGTTTTTTCTTTGGCCATGAAATTCATGTCCGATTAACTTTAACAGGAGAAGCTGATGTTGTGCATATGACCACATATGGAAGAAAAGTAAGGCCAAAATATTTTGAATCTTACAGGCAACTGAGTACATAACAGTGGAGTTCAGTTACTGAATATTAAAAATGTTTATTCCCCTCTTTGAAAGGTAATTTCAAGTGGTGCATTTTTAAAAAGCTTTTAGGGTTCACAAATCCAGATACAAAATTCAGGTAATCAATATTTTAAATATAGAAATTCAAGTTAAGTAAAAAAAAAATCTAAATTACTAACATTAGGTTGTTTAAGTTTAGACACCAGAAA
The DNA here is from genome assembly GCF_000972845.2 of Larimichthys crocea. NCBI lineage: Eukaryota > Metazoa > Chordata > Actinopteri > Sciaenidae > Larimichthys > Larimichthys crocea. The sequence continues at coordinate 29,709,329 of NC_040011.1, forward strand.
TCAAGAACTAAAGCAACAGAAATATCGAGAGGATCATCAAAAAGCTTTAATAGAATTGATGAGACTGATCAGATGTCTGTCATACGATCAAAGACAAAATAATCACAAAAAAATCAAGCAGCAAAATCATTTGTCTGGACCATGAATTACTAATAATAAAATTAAAAGGACTCCAAAAAGCCTTGAATGTCACATACACACAGTACACAACCAATTCAGTCACTTACCTTCAAGGCACAGATATAGGTCACTCCAGTACAAGAGCAAGCAGGGCCATGTCAAGTGTTGTTCAGCTTCCATCAGACTGATTAATGAGCTAGTCTGGTGCTTGAGCCTTATTAATTTTTGTACATTTTTAGCCACACATAACTTTATTGCTCGACAATTTAAACTGTTTTAAGCCGCTCTTGTATGATGTCCTGATACTTTGTTATCTGTCCAGTTATGTGTTGTGTATATATTCCTAATCGATAAATAAAACTCATTCACTTGATTAAAAAAATCTGTGATATTTAAACAGCATTATATAATCAGTAGTGGTTACATTTTACTATACAGTTGCTTTTTAAAATTAAAATTATGTTGGTATTTTTCCTCCATACCATAAGCATGTTCACTAAAATGACAAATTAATGCCCCAGACAAGTTAAATGTAACTATAAAAACAACATCAAATGCAATAATACGTTGATGAGCAGAAATAATACATATGAGACATGTAAACTGTAACTTTAACATACACCATAACATCAACATTTCTAGAATATCCCAGGGTCATTGCAAACAAATGTGGACTCTAGCTTCTTTAATGATGAGCTGCAGCAGTAAAGCACTAACAGAGCTGCTCCTACTGTTATTGCTGAAAAAAACATACAACTCTGCAGTGTCTCTTTTGACCACTAGCGAGCAGCAGCCGGCACCCTGATCTGTCAGCAGGTAGCAGACTTGAGGAGATATTTATTGCTCCAGCGGGGACATTACACAGGGACCCTTGAGCCCACTTTAAAAACCCTGCAAAGTGTTTGGACCAAAGCTTTGTGTCTGTCCCCTAAGCTCAGTGTCTCAGCAGCTCAGAGGGGAGGATCGATGGCCCTCTGACTCGACTGCACGGCAGCTACACATTCTGTAATGCAGTAATGTAGTTCATAAATATTGACCACAAAAGCTGAAATGGCAGGTATAAATCCTAAAGGAATGTCCTGTGGAGGATAATGGGAGAGATGGAGGGGAAAGGGTCGACTACAGGAAACAGATCAAACTGCTGACATCCACCGTGCTGCATCACAGGTTCAAGAGTCTGACTACAGCAGCTTGACAATAGAATAGAGTAGAAACATCTAAACATCTAAGTTCAGACGGAAAATTAGATGTATAGAGTGGCTTGTGTGTGTGTCTGTGACTGGCCATTGACTTATTGATATGACCTGTTTCTACATGCAGTTAAACGTCTCAAAAGATCAAAACAACAGCATCAGAGTTCAATTTGAAATTTGAGTCGTACAATAAACACATTTTTCAATTGCATATGGCAGCTGGCCTGCCTCTGACTGCCTTCATGCGCGTACATTTGCATGCATGCACATTATATATGTTGATATGTAAGTGCGTTTGTCTTGCAGAGAAGAATAAATGCTTATTGATCTCTGACTACAGCGTGAATCAGTCTTTAATGTCGGCTCCTCCGCCAACATAACAAACTGCAGAAGTCTTGTGTTTGTTGTTTATGACCAACCTTTATCATCCCTGTCTACCTCTATCATGCTTCTCTCTCTTTCTCTTCCACCCTGCTTGTAACCCTCCTCCATCACACATCCAGTTTCATCTCCTCCGTCACGCTTCATGATCAGACCTGAAAACCATAACACCAACTCTCTCTCTCTGACTGACTTTCCTCTTTTTCTTTCTCATTTTTTTTTTACTCTTGAGGAATAGGTCCGTTGGTACAGTGAACTTCAGGGAAGTCGAGCACTGATAAATAAACATAAATGCAAATTATCATTGTATTTAGGTGTCACTGTTGTTGGTAGCTGACTCTACAATGAACAGCCTACCGTATGCAGACATATGGGTAGTATTTGCTGAAATACAGGAGATTCTTTGAACCCAAAGCAGGCAAACATGGTGGCCAAGTGATTGCAGTCCCTACTGAAAACTGCTATGTCCAATTTGAATTATAGTAATTCACTCGTCTGTCATCCTGCCTGGTAGAACAGATGAGAAGCATACAGGTGAAGATGCATGTTTTGTGGCCACAGTAGTTTCACCGTGATGCTAAGAAGGCGATACAAGGGGGTTGCAGTCAATAATTAGAGCACTAGATGCCACTAAATCCCACAAACTGGTGGGACTGGACTTGTATTTAATAAAATAAAATAATGCAAAGAAAGATATAAAATTTGTATGATGTTTAGAAAATAAATTGTCTGACTCTCTGTCCCCAGCAACACCGGTAACACCACCCCTTCACCCCATCAGCCCCCTCTAACCCTCTCCACCTCTCTTAATGGAAATTGATGCTGATGTCAAGTATCTAATTTATGAGTCATACGATGGGAGGATGTTGGGGGGCGGGGGGGTACAACCATGACCTATAATTACTGGACCCAACTCCAATTCACGGCTGTCACTATGTCTAGGATTATATCAACGTTTGACTCTGAGTGTGTGTGTGTGGCTGATATGCTGGAAAATTATGATGCAGTAACGTCTTGCTGGAAGCATCAGCAGTTGCTGGAAAACAGCAGCGTGTGTACTTGTGTTCTGGAAAAACAAATAATCAGGGACCTTAAAATATCCATGCAGACATTAATGGAAACTACATCTAATTTGGAAAATTGTGATAATTTTATCTACTGCTGCTATTGCAGAATATTATGTCAATGAACGTCTCTCTTTAGTTACAGCTGAATTACTGATATCACTAATACTGCCACAGTAAGTAAGCTGCAAACTTTATGCAAGCTTTATCTGATACCTCTGGGTTGTTTTTAGGTCCACACCACATTTCAGGAAGCAGCTGCTGTCTGGTTATGAGTGGAAAGCTTCATACCACATGAGATGCTCCATATTTGTGATTATATGCATGTGTGTATTCATTGACATGCTGTGTCCCTTTAGCAGTCATACCGCCTCGCTGCCATCTTAACCTAACAGAAGGCGAAGTTACAAACCCCGGGGATGTAAGACTGTCTAATGAAGCCTTAGTCAGCTGACTAACATTTAGCCTTGACCTCAGACAGTTCACACACACACACACACACAATGCACTCTAAAATCCCAACTGCGCCGAGACTGTGCTCAGTTTTGAGTCAACGCAACGTGGCTAAAAATGTGTGAGGTGAGAGAAAAGGGTCTATTGTTGGGTCTGATATTCAAATAACCTGTTAAACATACAGCAAAATAAGAGAGAAAGGGTTCAAGGAGGGATAATGAGAAAGTAGTGCTATGGGAACTGAGACGTGTTTATAATGTTAAATAAAGGGCTGCAGAACAGAATGACCAATTCATGTTCATGTGATTCAGGTCTGTTTGTTGCATTTATTGTCTAGACAGACAAAAATTAAACAAGTCACAAAAGATGACTGATCAGTCAGAAGAAATAAATAATGTTTCATCTCAACCACTGAAAAAACAAAGATGAAAGATCAGTCAATACAGTTAGATTAGTACAGTACAGCTTTTCCTTGGCTAATGTTAGTAGCAGTGACGGCAGAGTGTGTTATGACAGTGACAAGTTATAATACCTGTTTGGCCTCCAGATCAGTGTGTATAAAATGCTGAACAATATTATTGCTGCTGGTTTCTTTGGTGAAGGATGCTGACGAGCACTGCTTTCATGAAACCAGCGTACTGTACCTTTAAATAAAGCACGGTGAGTAACAACAGCAATGCATGTTAATGCATGTTACTAACTAAACTTCTTCCCTGGAGTTTCTGTGCTCTCTCGTCCAGCAGGTTCTCATGGATCGTGGCTGCTGCTGTGGTCCTGCACGACATCCACTACATATACTGTCAATATTGTTACCATATCTCCATTACAGTTTATAGTTAGTTAATGATTTGCTGCTGCTGCTGTGCATCTGTGTCTCTATCTCTCTCTATGTATCTATCTATCCTCATCTCTCTCTCTATCTGCCCCTCTCTATCTTTAACTCAACCAGTCGTGGTGGATGATGTCTACCAATAAGCTTCGGTCTGCCCGAGGTTTCTTCCTGTTAAAAGGAAGTTTTTCCTCGCCACCTTCGCCAAGTGCTTGCTCGTGGTGGAACTGTTGGGTCTCTGTAAATATAATTAGAAAGAGTACGGTCTAGGCCTGCACTGTATGAAAAGTGTCATGAGATAACTTTTGTTATGATATGGCTCTATATAAATAAAACTGAATTGAATTGAACAGCCTAACGGTCAGTGGTTATAAGTTTTTAATATATATTTTTTGCACTATCGTAACCTTCATTTAAAACATGGCTCCTCTGAGGCGTCACAACAGCAGTCTATTATTTCAGGTCCACACAGTGAGGTGTGTGTGAGGGTAAAAACAGGTTGGCCACCCCATCACACATCCTTCTTATTATATGAGCTCTGTTGTATCTCCTCTCACTCTTATTTTCAAGGCAAATATTAGAAATTCATACAGCATGTGTGCTATTGGCAAAAGGACACAGGGAGGTGATCTTCTTCTATGTATCTACACAGAAGGGCTTCATCTTCTTCTCCACAGGGGACATGTGGTCGAGGTGAGGCCCACATCTGCAAAATGAGTCTGTACGTGAGTTTCTGTGGCTTTGTTCATCTTTGGGTTTTTCTCTCTTTTTGAGTCAACACAAAAAGAAATAAAAACAAAAAAACAGTGGCTTGTTGTATGCATGCTACCCCCACAGTGCCATGTTAGGGCCATGAGAATCAGATTTAGACATAAAGAGCAAAACCAAGTCCAAAGTTCCTGTTGGCCAGGTAGATTTTGTGAACAGTGATAGGGGACAACGCACTTTGACAATATGACCATTCCAGGTAAATGTTCTCTTCTTAAAATAAAGTCCTTGGAGAACTGCATCCATTAGATCATCATGGCTGAAAGGATAATTCTGGTTTTGAGTCTTATTTTTGTAGTTTTGGCCATTGTTTCTTTTGATCAATGTTGTGCCAGTAAGTCGATCTGTAAACTGTGATTGATGCTACAACAGACATTTTGGGTTCCATATTTACTGTTTGCCTTTTTTCTAACCTGAGAGTTTGAGTGGCTGTGGTCCATACTGCGTAGGGTTCCCAGTTTGGTTCCAGTCAGGGACGTCATTACTCTCTCTCCCTTCATTGTTTCCTGTCTGTCTCTACATCAACTGTCCAATAAAGGCAAAAAGGTCAAAACAAATTACCTGGAAAAACAGGGAGCAATATGGCGACATCCTCAGGTCTCCCCAGAATTTCCAACAGTATCTCCATTATTTCTGGCCAAAACTATGAAAATGTGACCTAAGTTTACTGAAATAAATAGATAACAGTTCCTCTGTGAATGACAGATAATTGGAGCAGAAGATGGCAGGACACACGAAGGATGAAGAGGGCAAGGGGTAAAAGTAAGGAAGGGAGCAGGTGGTGGAAGACAGCTAAAGTGCATAATTATTATTTCCCAGTGAGCGAGTGTTGTGAGGCCAATCTGTGAGTTCATGTGTTAAAATGTTGTCAGGGCTCTATTTCAGGGACAGGGGTGGGTACTCAAAGTTTATGTCTGGGTCAGGTTGAAATCAGTTATGGTCCATGTCATCAATAATGGGGGTGTTGTAACTCTGGAATAGAGGCTGCATGAAGAGGCCCACCGTCCCGACCACACACACAAACACAAAGATCCACAAGAAGAGACGGTCGATCACCATGGCCACGTACTTCCAGTCTTCAATGATCTGCAGAGATAAATTAGATATTAAATATTGGCACTAAACACAAATTATAACTGAGGTTGAAGGGAATGTCATTAGATTGGTTCCATTTAAATTGTGACTTCATTATGGTGCTAAATGAAGTCAACCTATGAGAACCTGTCTGTAAAAGATTTTATCCAACAATCCATCCAATAGTTGCTGAGGCATTTCGTATAAACATGAACCAAATGGTGGTGCTAAAAGAGAAGTGTGAGGATCACCCAGGTCATTAAATACATCATCTGGGAGCTATGAATGTCCTGAATGTACCAAATTTTGATCCAGTTCATTTTGTAAGTTCATTGTGTCAATGGTTACCACCCCTTGAATCAACTTGCACTCTGTGTGTAAAAAGCAACTAGTTTGATCTGCTCCTGCTGATAGATGGAAAGTCAGGATCACCAAAGTCAGTAGGATTAATTTGGGGACTGTAGATACCTGTACAAAATCTCATGGCAATTCATCTGATATTTGCTGAGGTATTTTAATCAGGACCAAATTGGTTGACAAACCATAAGACTATCTATTGCTATCCTACCTCAAATGTGCACAAAATCCACGACCCTTGCAGATACACCTACCCCTTCATCGTCATCCTCGCTCTTCATCTTCTCAGCGATGTAGCGCACGCCATTGACCGCATCTTCCACATCAATGTTGCACTTGAGTGTCATCCTCTTCCTGAACTCTGTGTTCTCTGACAAGTCACTGATCTTCCAGCCGTAGCGTTTGGCCGGCTCCTCGTTCACAAAAAAGGACGAGGAGGTATCTGCCATTCCTGCAGGATTTCCAGCCCCTCCGTCCCCTCCACGCAGCTTCTGGTCAGAATAAGATCGCTGCTGGTGCTTTTTCCGAAATTTTTCACGGATGTTGGAGCTACCGGGTCTCCGCATGAAGAGGTAAGAGGGGAGCCGGTACAGAAAGACACGCTTGACCCAAGGAGGCATGGTGTGAGTACTGGGGGACCGGTGGTGCACGTTGAGTACGCAAACGCTGGTGACGATGGAGAAGGTGACTAGCACCATTGTAAACATCAGATACTTCCCAATTAGAGGCACTGCTAAAGAGGTGGGTGGCACAATCTTTGAGATAAGGAGTAAAAACACAGTCAGGGCCAAGAGGACAGAGATGCAGAGAGTCATCTTCTCACCACAGTCTGACGGGAGGTAGAACACCAGAATAGCCAGTGATGTGATCAGGATGCAGGGAATGATCAGGTTTATGGTGTAGAACAGAGGTTTTCTCTTGATAATAAAGTCATAGGTGATATCCAGGTACTTGATGTCATTTGGGTCTTCATTCTTGCGTCCAGGCAGTGAGACAATGTCCCACTCACCACTGGGTTTAAAGTCATCACGTGAGGCGAAATCACTGAGGAGGATGAGATCAATCTCGGTGTGGTCGTAGGTCCAGGAGCGAAACTTGAGGGTGCAGTTCTGCTGGTCAAAAGGGAAATCACGTACTTCGATTTTACAGGCTGACTTATAGATAGCTGGTGGCAGCCAGGTCACTTCACCATTGTTGGAGACCACGGCATTGGAGTAGAAGGAGACTTCATAGGTCCCATCAGCGCTAAGAGGAGGAAAACAGGAAGGATGGTAGGAGATAAGAAAAAGACAGGAGAAAGATAAAGTCAAAGCACTCAAAGAGAAACTGATTACTGGAAGGATCGTAGGAAATCATATTCAAAGACTCTCTCACTCATTCAAACACATATCTCGACCATCTCCACACATGATATTACAGATCAAAGACGTAGATGAATATTAAATTGTGGTTTAATCAAAGATATCAAAACGTAAGCTTACAAGGAGAAGTTTGGGAAGCTGGGGGAAGCTGGCGGGTTCAGCCAGTGATGGTGATGCATGAGTGAATCAGCTAATTAAAGTGTTACTTTAGCTGAGCTTCACTGGTTCAAATCTATGTACTCATTTGTCAAATACATCACAATCTTGAGCTGGCCCAACAGAATCTGTTGTGTGTTAAAATATCATCAAGAGGCAAAACGTTTACTGTGCTGACGGATAGCGTGTTGAAAAAAATGATTTCATGACTGTCTGCAGAGCGGACACATGCAACAGTTATGCGTGCTGAAAGTTAAAGGATGTGTTTATCATCTGGAGAGAGGAACTGCTTGGGACACATCCCAGAAACATGGCAGTAACTCACCTCAAATCTGCTGAGACTGACTTTTTTCATCATCACGCTAAGGCTGCAGGTGATGCATTATAGATAAGTGGCCTATCAATTATAAAGTAGGTCAGGAATCCAACCATCACACTTGTTCTCTAATGCTTTGGGTCTGCTGTGAATATGCAGACTAATTAAAAATGTAGAGGCCGCACCTGCTTACTGAAACCTCTGCGCCACCAGACTTGGCCAGAGATCTTGACCTGAAGTTCGTAAAGTAGTGCTAACCATCTCCATCATCGTTTTGCCTCTCAGGCCATTACGCTTTTTATGTGGTCTTTAGCTGACCAGCATTATGTGATCATAAAGGTTTAATGCCCACCAGTCCTGTAGCAGTAACACTGCTGACCAAAACACAAAAGCTACACATTACAGAGACTTTTAAACAACTTTGAATTTCTCTCCACATCCTGCAATTTTCTAGGTTTGTAGACATGACTGGATTTTGTTAAAGTTTATATAATGAACATTAAAAGCAAAGTTAGTGCCATGATGTGGAGATTTTCTGTCAGAGCCAGTTCCATATTCAGAAGTTACAAATCAGACTCTCCAAAATGTTTATAATGCAAATAATAAAGGTCCCCATTTTTTTCACTTTTACATTGTTTTATTTGATATGAAGTCCTAGAAATGGCAGTTCCTCAAACGCCCAGTTGAAGCTGGTGACAAATTAAGCCAATCTCTTTTCACAATCCAGCCACAATCACTTAAAGGCAAGCCCATATATTATTTCTGTATTTTGGTGCTGTACATATATCCACATTTCTTTGCAGGCTGTTGCTCAATCTTTTTATGTTTTATGCATGCGTTACATTAAATTTAAAAAAGCCACTTTAAAGAGCACTTTAAGCCCGTGTCAGTCCAACTAGATTATACGTTTGGAAAAAAAAAGTTATAGAGTTAATATCCACCATTTCCATCATATTTGATATGTATCACCACAATAAACAAAATCAATGAAAAACTCATAGAAAAGTTAATTTGTGACAACTGAGCCACACAGCAACAATTTCTATAGCCACTGAATTTTAATGATGACCTTGACTGTTCACATATGTTAAATAATTTCCCCCTAGGAAAAAGTATTTCTGATTCTGATTCTGATTCTGATTATATTTTAGAAAACTAGCAAATGGAAAAAAGGTCCAGGTGTTGACCTGTATAACTGCCAGTCTCAAAATGAACAAATCATGGCATCGCCATTCTCATGTATTGATTTTTCCTTGCAGCTGTTTTCTGCGGCTGCACGATGGTTTTTAGATGTGCACACAAAGTCAGGTACAGGGATGTTGTCCTGTTGTACAGAGTAAGCATGCTGGTAAACACACTAAGGGTGTTATTGATTTCTAGTGACATCTTAACTGTAAAGGCTATGATTTGATTGTATTGATCCAATGTACATATCACAATCCATACTGTGAGATGCAGCTGAACTATGTTGGAATAGTTCAGTCAGGGGAGAAAATCATCAAAAGACATGGGGGTAGTCTTCACAACATAAGAAATGTTGGTGATGTTTTCTGGATATACTGATTATTAGAAGTGTTGGAACTGAATCATTTGTTTACAGAGTAGTTTGATAGATGAGTTTTGTTCATCTTCTGTTTTCTGTCACGTTGCTGCAGGGAGAAGGCCAACGGCTCGAATGTAAATTTGAGATGTGATCACTTGATGTCGGCATCAGTGATCAAAGGTGCAACCAAATGCATTATTTGAAATTTATCACATCTTTTTTTCTGCAAAATCAGCTGTGAGACTGTCTGTAATGTTTGCAGTCTAGACAGGTTAGCAAAACATTTTGGTTGTAGTCATCTTAAAGAGATGAAAAAAAAGAAAATATAAGCGGATAGAAGGAAACATTTTAGGAAAATCGGGCTTTGTGTCTGTTCCTTTTTCAGTCACTTGGTTTTACACACACGCACACACACACACACACTCTCTGTCTTTCACAAACCAGACATACTTGTTGTAGAGGACGATGTCTGGCAGCCAGATGTGTTGTGACGGGAGACGGATTTTCTTGATTCCTTCGTACTCTTCAGGGTCCCACATTAATCTGTAGTCATTCCATACCTGATAAAGGGGTTCACACACACACATACATACACACACAGACACAAGGAAATAAATGAATTCAAAAGTCACACAACCAGAAACATACATAAACATATCGGTTCGTGCATACCAATACGTACTGGTTTAGTCACCCCCTGTCTTGGCAAAATGCATTTTAAACATGACATGTTTGTCCTACATGCCATGAGCTGACCTCAGGACTGTCTTCAGAGCATGACCCCAAGCATAAGAACCCAAGCTTACACAGAAAGGAGAATAAGAGGACAAGTAGGGACACAAACCTGGCTGAGCCAACAGTTGGTGGTCATGATTTGCTCCCTCTCATTCTGAAACAAAAAAACAAACAGAAGGTTTGCGGATGGCCGACAATATGGCTGCAGTGTTGAGGCGGTGGCTGAACTCACTCCTAGTAGAAATAATATCTCCACCATCTGTGTTCATGATTCATCGTAAATTAATAGAATATGACTCCATGACTACAACATATGTGGATATATGTGTGTGTCTTTCCTCACCACGTTGATCAGCTGTGCCAGAGACACCTGGATGTAAATAGTGACCTGCTGGCTGTTGTTGACAGCTGGTCTGATCAGCTTGTTGTAGCGCTCCGGTGACAACAGGTGACTCACCAGCCGCTCCTCCACCTCTGCACACAAGGCAGCTGCACACACACAGAAAAAAAAACAGGTTAGAAAGTAACTGCGCACAATGGATCAAGATCTGAATTGTGTACTATTACATTAATGTTTGTGTTTAATATATCATATAATTTAACATATTTGAACCATGGGATAGCAGTGTATATCAGTATATTATATCTTTATTATATTAATTATCTAGCAACATGTTAGCATGTTATCATTGTGCTATCATGGTGAATACTCCTTTGTTGAGGGTATAAAGTGGTTGCTAACATCTGTTCTGCCAGCACCTGTAACTAAATGGATTTTCTCATCAAGAGTTTCTTTGATCGTTTCTATAAAACTGGACAATGTTCATGGTGTTTTCTGTCTACATTATAAATAATTTGGGTATCTACAACCTAATCAAAGCAACAAAAAAAAAATCAGCATATCTCCTCTGTACACTGTCAAAGCCTCATGGGAGTTATTCCAATTTATGAGGCTAAAATAGTACAGCCCCGACACAACTGTCCTAAAAAGTCAACTTCCCTGATAGTGACTTCAGATATTCAGATGATGCACTCATATCAGGCCATCATGCTGTGTGGGCATGCTTCACATTTAATAATGTGTCTTAAACTATCAGGTATTGTGGCTTTACACCTGGGCCCACATGTGGAGCGTGATCTCTAATTGACTCATGTGTAGACAGAAGTCCATGTCAGAGTGGCCGTTCATAGTTTGAATTTGATGCAACTTCAAATTGAACTTTTCAGCTTTAAAAGCCTGATGGGATGAATCATATCTGAAAGAAATAGTCATGATTTACTCTGCTGAATGTGAGAGAACAGGTTAAAGTGTCTCGGATGTCAAAATAAATTGCACATTGGCAAAGTAAGCGCCTTATGAATGAATGAGAAATAAAATATCATTAAAAAATTAACAGAAATTAAAGTTAGGTGAAGTTTAACAGCTCTGTCTTTGATATTAAAAAGTTTATCAACCTTCTTTTGAGCAACAATTGAAAACAATAATTGAATTAATGACACAAAATCTGACTTCCACACTAATCCACAATAAGCCCACACAAACACACCCACACACACAAACACACACTTACATGCCCAGAGGAGGAGTTGGTGAAGCAATGTTTAAATGTCGTGCTGGGAGGTTCTCACCAATTAGGTACTGCAGATGTAGCATGCTGCATACCCTCAGATGAAATGAGTGTGTGATAAGGGTAACAATGCATGCAATCTGGACTCAGTCCACATGATAATGATGAATCACATTCAAACACATCATACATCATACTCATACACACACACACACACACACACACTTACAGCACCACTGCAGGGTTGGTTTCACCCATCAACAACAACAAGAACAGTGTCTGACTGGGTGATACTGGGTGGTTTGAAACAAAGACGTTTTCTTTCATAGATTTTAAACTTGGCTTGTTTATTTATTTCTTTAAAACTCAACACAACTGTAACATAAACTCTGAATGATCTTCATCTCTTCATATCTGCCCATACGAACAAATAGGCCCTTTATGTCACAAAAGTTTTTTTTTATTTATTTATTTAAAAGCTTCTTCTCTTGTGTTTGGTCTTTGGTCCCTTTACTATTTGTTTTTATGTTCCATATTTTGTGAAAGGCTTCTGTCTTGATGAAAAAAAAACAGGACAGTATGAACTAAAGGTTAAGAAAAGAGAGACGTGGATTACATAAGTGTGTATATCTCACCCAAATGCACAGCAGAATTTGATTTTAAAGTCATTGACAAGACACCAGTGAGCCAGAACAGTAACTAATCTGCAGAGATATGGAGGTTTTTGTCTGGCCCTTTACATTCAGCTCAGTTCAGCACTGTAGTAATATATCTGGCAACAGACATTTTAATTCCCTGCCAATATCTCTCTGTCCAGCAGTAGACCAGAGTTTGGCCCACCAGTCACCCAACCCTGCAAACCTACTAACAAACCAATCCAATTTGTCCTATTTGTCTGTTTGCCTCCTCTGACTGGTTACCAAATGTGGTTTCATCACAGAGTCAGTGAACTTTGAGGGTACTACAGAGTCATGCATTTGTGTGCACACAATGCTTAACTGAGATATTACAAATATCAGTAACAAGTCACAAATAACAATTAGCCTCGAGGGGCTTACAATCTGTACAGCATACAACTCTGTATCCTCCCTCTTAACTTTACAGCAACAGAGGAGAGCTCATGTTTCCTGGATGGACAGATATGCAAGAAATGTCATGTAAGAGACCAACCAGGAACAAATTTAGGATTTTTCAAAATCAGGGCCCTTCAGGGTCCAGTATTATGTTGGTTCCCCCAGGAATACTTGGGTCCACCCAGTCACTAAGATCCTACACTGTATCTACATGCTGAAATATTTGTTGGTCTGACCAGAGCCTATAAAGAACACCATGTGTGCATCCAAGATAATGTTATCTTCCAACAATGCAATGAAATCCAATTTGTTTGCAATTCACTGGGTGTGTCTTACCCAGATCAGAAGATTTAGAGTCAGCTTTCTCCAAACATTGCACCGCCAGGATCTCTGCAACATTATGCACATGTTTCTATGGAAAACAAGCCTCACACAGCCAGACTACAGCTGGAGAATACATCTGGAAACAACCATCCAAGATTCAGAGTGACAATGATTCAGCAAGTATCCAGAGAGTAGGAAGAGTTTGTGTTGATGTCCTCTATTATGTAGAGCCCACTTGAAGTGACGTCTGTTTTCAGTTGAGTCACTCGCCGCTTTGCCAGACGACAATGAGCGCAGCAAAAATTTTGGTCCGTCTTTATCGCACCAGAGAACATTCACTTTAAACCAACAAAAAAATGATGAATAACATATTTGATATTGAAGGTTGCCTGATTCTTAGACTGCCAGTGTACAATAAACTTTAAGAGTTGGAGAAGGAGAATTGTGTAACTTTGGGAGTGGTTTTCATCCTAACTGCCTTTAAAAGATGTAGAGTTTGACATTAGACTAGCTTTGTTTATAGTTAAATATTCATATTGACTAGACCATGTGCAAACACTTCTGAACTGACATTAGCAATATATTTGTTTCCAGACATCTTAAAACTGTGCAGTTAGCAGCTTGGGACAAGTAAGAATGTTGTTAATTTTGGCACGTTACTTGTACTGATTTTCTGCATTCCTGCCTGCTGTCATATCGGTGTATATTAAAGATTTAAGAAGAAAACTGAGATGTGTCAGGAACAAACTGAAAAGAGAAAGTGAGCTATAAAGGTAGCTGCAGGAAGAAGAGATATACTCTACACTTGGTCAGTTTACATTAACCTCCAACAGGCTTTTATCGGAAGAGGAGACGGGAGAAGTGTCCAACGTTTGAGCAACATGACACTAAACCTCACAGGTAGATGTCTTTGAAACACAGAGCTCTGTCTGTCAGGATAAGAGGAAAAGGGACACGTGAGAGGAGAAGAGGACAATAGGCGCACACAAACACAACAAAAAACAGTGAAAAAACAATTCCCAGATTAGTTTTCTCATCTGATATAATGAAATAGGATTATGCCGTATTATGGTAATGATTCATGGGAAATCACAGCGATTAATTTTGCTTGGTGGGATCTAAACCTGGAAACAATTCATTGTTTATATGCCATAAGGGAGCAAACATTATATGACAGCATGCAGGTTTCTTATGCTAATTAAAAGCAACTAGTGTGACTGTGTTTGAGATTTTGGTGGCCTGGGAGTTGAGACCACACTTTCTATAAACCCTGTTGGTCGAGCTCATTGTTTGCTTCTCAGCTTTATTTGTCAATCTGCTATGGTTAATTGGATTTGTGGAGCTGTTAAACCACAGAGCAGCAACAAACAACAAATAACACTGTCAGGAAGCTGTTTAGTGTCTCACTGAACTACAATCATCATCTGTGTTGCTAAAATAAAACAAAAGTGAATCTCATTAAGCTTTAATCAAAGGTGTGATCGCACACAAGAAGTCAATTTTACTCATTGTGGGAAGTACTACTCAGACTTTGACAAGGCAGCATTTCCATTGGACCTGTGGTATTTAAAAGATCTGCGAGTTTAGGGTCAAACCAATTGGTTGCGCCATTCAGTGTTTTTAGTCGCCAGTAGGAGCTAAAAATAAGCATATCTTTGACTCTGCTGCATCAAATTTAATTAAAACTGCATTAAAGTGCTGTACAAAATCACTGCAGTAGCCCTTTAATATCAGCGCATGGCAGATGCTGTCACTTGATGATTGCTTGGTTTTATTAGAGAAACTGAGACATGTAAATGTTTTTATAATTAAACCTTATCAAATTCTTATCTAAGCCACCATTAATCCAAGCACTCGTCACTGTGAAAAAACACATTCTGCTTAATTGGGGCTAAATCTGTGTCACCATTTAGTCCTGCAGGACATCCCTGGTGTCTTTATTTGAAGTTTTAACATCCTGTTTGCTGGTAAACACTTTTCGGTACAGAACTTTCATGAAGCAACAACAATCAGTGATGTTCAGAGAAGCATTTCAGATAATATATTAAGATGTCAGTCACTATAGTCTAAAATAAAATACTAATTTACTGGACACACGCACAAAAGACAAGTTTGAGTAAAATCTATGAATTCAAGGATTTCTGGGTAAATAGATCCAATGCAGGTTTTAAATACACATCCTTATAGATGTTTGACCTGCTCTGTGGTGGCTTCAGCCTTCGCTTTCCTCTGGCTGCTCTCTGATTTCTGCCTGAGAGAAACAGAACATGTCATATTGCCTTAAAAATCTAAAGGGGTGGTATAAAAATAAACCCAGTACAAAAAAATTACTAAACTGTGAAAGACAAATGACTTCATGCGACTCGTGGTAACAACTGAGGAAACACTGAAGCTGAAGAAACACATTATAGGCCGAGTGACGTAAGGTATGGGGTTTGACAGTAAAACAGTAGATGAGGCTAAAATGTGATGTATATGAGGCTGAGACGGTAAGTAGAGATGGAGCATTAGGGAATCTACCAGCAGGCCTCATCACACATGTATGCACACACACACACACACACACACACACACACACACACACTCTGTAGTCCGGCTCGCTGCACTCTCCACACCTCAATAATTCATCGCCGCTAAAATAAAAATGCCATCATCTCACAAGCAGAGACTGAAACACAATCAAAGATTATCCTCCGAGTCTTTTTCGACCAGGTTAACTGAACGCAGTCCATCACAACATCCTGAACGTGTCAAATCATAACAAAATAAAACATTCAGACACACTGCTGTGACTCGGCAATGCAGATGGATGGACAGGTTGAGTGTACAGAGAGGAAAAAGCATCAAATTCTGCATCCTGCAGGCTCTTTTTTTTTTTAGGGTAGTGAATTATGCAGTCTGTTGCCATCTGGGGTGGTCTTTCTGAGGCCAAAACTATTTAGGCTTCAGCTGTCTTTGGCTTTGCTCAGTACACTGCCCGTATCAGTCATGTCAGACACACATTCATATGCCTCCACAGACACAAGGTCAGGACTTTTCACATTGCTCGCAGTGTAAACTGCCTCACTGGATCCCTGTTGGTTGTTTGCCCTCAAACTCTTTCTATTAATTTACATTTACATTTTTTAACAATCTGTTACAACCTCTCCCTCGTGTCTTCCTGTCCTGCTTTGTTCTTGTCTTCTCAGCAGTGACAGGAACATGTGCAGGATGAGTCCAGACGTCTTTCTTCTGCTCTCAGCTGCCTCAGTGTCACTACAGCTTACATTTACAACAGTTTCTTCTAAATACATCTTATGCGGCTCCCTCTAGACTGGAAAACACATTTATCTCTCTCTCTTCATCGACCCCCTTCCCTCAATCAAACAGCTACATACAAACAAGTGTGCCACCGCAATGACTAATGTTTTACTATGAAGTGTTGACTCACTTGACTCATGCAAGGCCCTCTTGACCGAACACACATCTGCAGTTATGAGAAAGCAGTTTTTAAACTCATGAGAATCAGCAGCCTTAGAATAACCCCGGGACAAAACTTGGAGCTGCATATTTTGCCCACCCACATTAAAGTTTCACCCTGGGGCGACAGAGAAGCCAGGTCAGAGTTGTGTGAGCGGGAATTACACAGTGTCTTGCACTCCTGGGCATAGAGAAAGCTTTTAATGAGAAACAAATACATCTCATCAGGGATAGCTGTAGCACATATTAGCACATTTACTACAGCACGTGGCTGACACTGATAGAGAGACAGAGAGGACAGGAGACAGGGGGGTTTGTGATGAGTCAGATTTGTCAGATAAATTACAGTGTGAGAGAAGGAAAAATATCAGATGAATTAGAGGAAGTAAATGTGGCATGCAGGGAGAGACAGGGGGCAAATACATCAAAACAAAATGGCTGCCTGGATTTAGTCTTTTTTTTTTTTCTTTTTTTTTACTGTAGCAGTCAGGGTGAAGTTTGATGGGAGTGACAGAGCCACAGTGATGCAGAGCCCAGGTGATAGCAAAATAGAAAAGAGACAAATTTGATTCTATTAGACCAAAAGCTGGGAATGAAGAGGGTCAAGGGACGGGAAAGTGTGCTCTCTAGAGTGAGAAAAAGATATGGTGATGTTTTATGGAGTTTATATTATTGCAGATGTAAGATTTAGATCATAGATATAAGGTACTATATTTCTGCGGAAGTATAGAGTTAAAGGGTCATAATGGCAAACAAATGAGTAACAAGTAAAAACTGACCTTCAGCTGCATAATGAACTTGTATGTTTGTACTGTTTACTGGTCATGATGTATATGCTGATAATGAGATATTTTCAGTAGAGTAATGCCCCAGTTTGATTTTTTTCAGATCTTTTTCAAAAGTTGCACAGAACTCCCAAAATGAGACTTTCTTTTACGCATCACTTTAGCCTCGACATTTAATTATAAATGCAACAAACCTTAACTACCTCCCATATAATTTTATGCTTCTATTATCTGCACCTTGGGGCACTGTGGATGAATCTATCTATCTAAACACGCTCAATTCATTTAAAGAAGTACACACAGCGGGCAGTGGGGTTTGCCCTGTTGAGTGCTGCAGCAGGTTTTTACGTACAACATACTGAGATCCCATTTCAGGACTACAGACAGCTCCTCGTCACACTCTGCTGTACATCATCTGAAGTCCACTAAGTTCTGTGCAAAGAGACAGTCCATTTAGACCCATGTGACGATCACTGGAGGGCCTTGACACACACTAAAAGCCATTAGGCAAAGTGAGGGCCACAGATTCCCATAATGAGATTTCATCAAGTAGATTTAAACACCCATGTGTGTCTGCAATTAGAGCCACATCACCCCACTGCTTAATGGGCCATGAGAAAACCATGGTGCCAAATGGTTTTGAAATTGTTATTAGATTTGTTGTTTAAATTACAGGATAGGACTGCAGGGAAATGTGTGCAAAGTAATGCACCACTCTCTCTCACACATCAACTCCATGCAGAGTGCATATTCGTGATGGGTTAGTTGTGTGAAGAAGAGCAAGTTGGTTAATTGAGGCGTGCTGAAAATCACGTGCTGAACTGTCTGACAAGGAAATGGCACTATTTTGTCCCACCGGCCTGCTTTCCGGTTATCACGTGCTGTCTGCGCAAAGTCCAAATGTGATTTAACATCTCCCCAAATATGTAAATACTCATGGTTGGAGTTATGGTGTGGTATTTTGTTATTTCTAACAGTGATAAGATTCCCCGACCTGTTCTATTAATTGGCATGCACAGAGACCAGAAAAAGTGTAGGCTATTATTTTACAAGATGAAGCCCAGAATGAGTGATGTAAGCCCCGCACACAAAGTAGAAGTCCCTCTGTCCCGCTCCTGGAGGATTTGAAAGAACTACTCACTTGCCACGGTGAGAACCAGGAGAGCCAATGCTGCTTTCACCGGGGCTGCCATCGCTTTCTCCCCTCCAGTGCAACACACACACGAAAACTTCTCGCTTGGGTTTTCCTCTTTTTCTTTTCTTGATGTGAAGTAAGTAAAGAGTGAAACAAACAAAAAAAAATGAAAAAATGAACGCTGGATTATAGGGATTTCATTGCAAGGGATTCCGCAAATGATGACTGGTGACCGAGGCTTGGAGGCATGGAGAGGAGCGCTGACTGCTGTCTGAGATCAGAGATGTACAGGCTGGATGATTTCTGTCAGAGCGCACCGACTCCACCGCTGGTCCTGGAGCTGTGATTGCGCGCAGCGGAAACCGGCTATAGAGAGCAGAGTCCCCTCAGTGGTTGTTCCTGAGCGATACAAACAAGGTTTTTCCTCGGGAATATTGGCCAAGAGCTAGTGGGAATACGCCAATCCTGTTATCGCCAAAGCGGCCATTCTTCAGATAAAAGATTTAAGCGCCCCAGTCCTCACATCGCCCTGCCCGCCCTCTGCGCTCCCACATCGGGCGTCAGTTTCACTCTCTGCCGTCTTGATCGACATCGTTTGACATGACAACAAACAGGAAGCGATAACAGTTAGAAATCCCCCCCGAGGGAAGACATGTATTATCCAGCAGCCACTGAAAACAGCAAATCTTCACCATTCAAAAGAGAATTGCTACATTGGAAAATGACTTTAAGTTGATTAAAACACACTTTGATGAGGCTCAGAGGGGATTAGATACAAGAAAGCAACACGCTTTTAGTTGAAACTACAACACACACTTTAAATTGGGTAATCTGTTAACAAATAGTGTTAGTTTGACTAAATAAAACTATTAAACTGAAGTTGTGTGGAAGCAGGTCTTTGGTAGGAAGTCAGTAAATGCCTTGTTATCTGCATTAAGCACATTGTGGTACAGTTGTTTGCTCCCTGGCTGATGTGTAGTTGATGTGAGGCGTGATGGAGATGCCTGAAAACCTTTAGGCCTTGGCAGCCCATGTGAAAGAAGTGTTATTTTATTTATCCCTGTGGGGCAGTTGTCCTCACCATCATCCTCACCACATGGAGGTCAGAGGTTAGGGTCAGCTAAAGGACAGCCAGTGAAAAATGGAGTCTTGCTCAAGGACACGTTGACACAGATAGGTTAGTCCTATAATCAAGGAGCTAGAAAAGCTGTTAGCTACAATCATCAGTCACCGTCAGTCCGTCAAATCAAGCCTTTAAATTAATCACAGCACAAGGACAGGGAAGGTATAAAAATAAAATAAAAACAATAACTGCTACATGTAGTATTTATCAACAAGGAGAACCATGATACAATACTTTTTATTGAACCACTTTTAATGTGGTGGAGCAGCCTCAGCTGGGGTCTGATCAGGCATCCGAGGGCTAGTGTGTGTGTGTGTGTGTGTGTGTGTGTGTGTGTGTGTGTGTGCGCGCACACGCATGTGTTTGTGTGGTGAAAAAGCTGCAGGCTTCCTCAGTCTGCACACGTCAATGCAGTATAACTACCCCAGAAGGTCTCTTTGGTGATGTGGGCAGAGGACAGGGCAGGAGAAAGGCATGGCCTTCAATGTGTTTCACAAGATGATGAGAGGAGGAGAAGAAAGAGAAAATAAATGCCCATTAAAGAAAGAAAGGCGAGGATGCAGGTGTTGAAGGACTTTTTGGAAAACATGCTTTTACTCTTGCCAGGAGAAATCCTGGACGGAGCCAGCCCTGTTACTAGTCTCAAGGCTGTAGCATCATATTACATATTATTATAACAGACAGACATGAGAGTTGTTTCAGTCAACTCACTGCAACACAGCGAACAATCATATAACCCAAAATATCAAACTATTCCTTGAAGCCTCACACAATGTTCCTGAGTGTCGCAGAAATGAGCAAACCCACCAACCTCTAAACAAATGTTGTGTAATATGTGTCTCCTCAAACATGTGCAGCAAAGAGAAGTTTCAGGAACACAGTGTCTAACTCTCGCCTGAACTTTGGCCTCACTCGTTCCCTCGTACAACAGAGGCATTTTACGGTTCATAATTCATACGTTACATTCACACACACTCCACAAAATTAACCCCTCTCTGAATGCAACCAAATTGTATTAACCTCCCATCACTCCCCATTACAGCCAGATTTTTTGCAACATGCAAGCTTTCACCTCCCAAAGTTGCCTCCCGTCTCTCCTAATGAGCATTATCTCTGCATCCTGAAAGCACCAGAGAGGAGCAGAGGGAGGACAAATTTAATCAGAGCTACTCAGAGCGCACTGTGGGGTCTGCTGGGGTTTTTAAAGAGCCAGCCAGCAACACACACAGCTAAAGGATAAAATCACACACAAACACACTAACACACATTCACATTAACATTGTTTCATCAATACAGGGTTATCACTTGTACCAACATCAATCTTCTCAGAGTTTTTTTAAAAGCCGGAGCTTGTGGTACAAAGTGTATATTTCACACGAGTGCTGATCAAAGCGCAGCATATGATTTTGGGTGATTTTGCATCTAACCCTAACCCTAACCCTTTAAGTCCAGTCAGTTTTATATGTACAATCTGTACACACATACAATGCCCTCTATCCTTAGACCCAAGTCTCTACATATATATATACTTAGATGTTAGAATAATCAGCTTCCTAATAGGTAAAATATCGAAATACTTTTTGATTTTATCATTTTATCACATTTGTTCTTCTTCCTGCGTTCCTTTTGTTCCGTTTTGAAGTCATAGTGTTTCACATTTGCATAATCATTCATCAGTTTCCCACAGCAATGATAATCTGATATGTACCAGAGCCAAAGCACTCCGACATCATAATATAATAAAGCATTCATTGTAAACAGCTCTGTATGTGTACAGTACGTAATGTATCCTCTCACACAAACACACACTTTACATCCTGTGTCTCCTCCTCCACACACTCCCAGGAGTAGCAGTAATCTATTACCCAACAGCTACATAATCATATTGTATATAATTTTAGCAGACTTTGTTTAGTTCAGAGCCCCCCTCTCATCTAACAATGTGTTTGTTTGCCTGGCAGGCAGCACAGTCAGAAACAGTGTGCCCCCTTGAAGTGGCTGATTTCCCGGCTGCATAAATGTTATCATAAATTCATATCACTAGGGGACATTTGTGTCTTGGATGACAGTGTGAGATGGGGCTTTCTAAATTTCAGACTGGTAGACTGTCACAACTGGTCATTTTCCTGCTCCAGCGGGGCAGAATCAGTACAATGGGACCTCCCGGATGTGTACTGATGAATGCATCTCTTCATCTATCTTGATCTCTTTCTAATCTTCCTGTTGCTGCTCCTCACGACTGTCACTTGGCTTCGGTCTCATTTATTTACACTTCTTCTTCCCATTCATGTCGCTGCTCCCCTTTTTACCCCTTCTTAGTGCTCCTCTTCCTACTTTTACTTTCTTCTTGAGTCCTCGTCATACCCTGTCACTTCACTCTCATCTCTCTTCAACCAAACAGGCATATAAACCCCTGCTGGGCTCCCAGTGGGTGGGAGAAAACTGTTGGATATATCACAGGAATCTTATCATAGAAGAACTCAATTAAATGTTCTGACGGAGCCAACAGCCTCAGAGCATATCTCCATGCAGCTTCTGAGTGTCCCTGCTGCTCCGCTACATCATTTGGTTTTCACATTACAAACCAAGGTGGGTTTCTCTGAGAGTCGTAGGTTTGCCCCCAAAACTTTTGGATATCTAGGAAGTAGGATAGTCCAGTCAGTGAATTGAGGATTTCAAACTCAGTATATTCCTGTTTTAAGTATAATTTGAATGACAGAATAACTTATAGCCTATTTAGTTATTAACAACATTTTACAACAACATTTTCAGAAAAGCAGACAACAAACTTGAACACCTCTGTGTGTGAACGCAACTCCACAGTAAACAACAGAACAGACTTCATGATCAAAGTTTTTACATCACGTCATCACATCCTCTTCATCTTCCTCACTCATCTGAGCAGTGAATGTGAAGAAGAACACACTGTTGTGTGTCATGCTGTCACATTTCATCACAGTATGTGTGTGTGGGGTCCAAGCCTGTTTGATTGCCTCTGGATTATCTGCAGTGCTGATGACATGAGAAGCTTCATGCAGAGGAAGGCTGCACAGCCATGCATGTGCACATCCTGAACCCTATAGGACCGTTTTAAAATTATATCAACTCACAGACTTGAATTTCAGTGGTCGTAATAATTTTCTCTGAGTTGGATTTTCCACATTACCAAAAGTTATGCAATGCATCGTTCAGTGTGATGGTCAAACTGTGACAGATGTCCTGCGTCCCTGCAGATCATCACTGAAGTTAACGTTGATTAATAATGCTCTATATTTTGCCTTAACTTGACAATATTCCTTTATTATTTAAATTCTGACGTTGATAATGAAGTCATATTGTCACCGGGTTGTGCACAGTTATGTATCTTCCATTTTAAAAAAAAACAATGTTAGAGCACACAGGGAGAAGTATCTTTGATATCTCAGATGTATGCTTTGTAGTCCATCTTCTGAACTTTGTAGTTTTACCACAGATCACGTCAATAACATCCACCATCGCATAATGACGTAGTCCAGTGTAAGTGCACCCAATAAGTAACACCCAGCCTTCTTTTCCTAAGTCCTTGTATTCTCCTTCACATCTTTCCTTGACCTTGATGTGAAACGTCACAAGGTGAAAAAGGTGCTTATAGAAAAGGACTGTGTTTTATTTGACCAATAAATCCTTGCAGCAGACAGGGCTCGGTCAGAAGTGTGTTTCATCGGATGAATTCAGTTCTCATTCAACCACAAAAGCTAGAAAGTATGTTTGTATGCACACACACATTTTCAGCTGTGTGTCCGTATCTGTTTATAAAGTTGGGTTGAGATGCAGGTGTGGCTTTACACTTCATACTTCCAGGTGCACTCACATAAACATGGACACTCATGAATAATGAAGTGTTCCATACTGTAGCTCTTCTCCTGGCACGACCCTGTGTTTGTGTTTTACTGCCTTCAATTGTGTTGTAATAAGAATATAAGTATAATGGCTACTTTGCACATACATTTAGCCCTATTCTTATATCTTAATGGCTATATGAGATATGGTGATATTTCATATTTAATCTCATAAATGTAACAGACACTCTCCTAACCTCCGAGCTCTTGTTATCCGAGCTGCAGATCAGTGCAGCTTCTATAGGTCGGAACTAGCTTGCATTACAGCGTAAAGAACAAGATGTGAAGTTATTATCTGGGGCAGAACACACAGTGCGTTCTTAAGCCTTGTGGCATAGGTCAGAACTGGAGCATGAAAAGGTTGCTGCTGCAGTACACAGTATGGCAAATTTATGGTGCTTTGCTGTGGGAGGTTTTAGGATACCAGGAAGGCTGATGATCCATGAAGTGGTTTGTGTGATCTGGCTGTTGCCCCTATTGCACTGCCATGACAGTGAGCTTTCAGTAAAATTCTCACAACAGGATTAACGACCCTTTAAAAGCAAAATGAATTTCATGTTGATTCACTTATAGCAAACAATGACAGTGCTGACCTTTAAGGAACAGAGTCCTAAGGAGGAAGCCGTTGTGGCCTGCTAGCCATGTGTGTCACCTTCCACTTTTATTTAGCTTCCTCTCAGCCCAAAGTTTAAATGAATCTAAAAAAGACAGTTATAAGACAGCAGAAGACAGTAAACACACATTTGACATTTTGTCCCATTAGTGCTAACAAGCTTGTTAACTGACTCTCTAGTGAATTAATTAGAATAATGCACAGATGAACTCACAGAAATACAATAATAAATGACTAACACAGTCTAAATATGGATGTATTTAACTACGATAATATATATTATTATCATAGTTAAACTAACAGCAGAGAAACCACTCACAAACATTGTACAGTTTAGAGCAAACAGCAGCATCAGGCATAGATGGAGCTCTAACCCTCGATAGAAACACCAACTGGGGGCCAATTAAAGGTTTGTAGGTTTGCACCCTACAGTACAGTCTTATGTCACCATGACTCAGTCTGTGGCTGACCTTAGTGCACCTGACTCAGGCTGCACCTCGTCCTGAAATGACACGTCCACAGACAATAAATGTACACAAACAAATGCATGGACAGATGTACATACAGGTGAGTATGCATACATACAAATACACAAAAGAAGACACAAAAAGTGGAAATTTGTTCTTTACTTTTAAGATGGGCATGTATTTTTTTGCACTTTATAACCTAGGTCGGAAACTCAATCTTACAAGCAAAAGAAATGAAATATTTTCTGCAAGAAAGTTTAACTTTTAACTATTATTATTTTCATTTTTCTGTTTCAGCCATTTTTTTTTGTGATTCATTAAGAAATTGAGAATTTATTTGTGTATAAAATGTAAAAAAAAAAAAAAAATACAGAAAAATCACAACAATCTACAACACAGTTTTCTTTTACATAAGGTACAGAAAGCAGGAAATCCCCTTCTACAGGATGTTTGGCAACAATTTTTATATTATTAGAATACTCATGGGAATAATATAATAAGCAACTAGAATAACAGCAAGTCTAGCCCACAAGAACAGCCAGCACCTCACAGGTCTCTTTTAAGTCATATTAAGTCAAACTGTAACCACAGAGGATAACCAATGTCAATTTAAATTGGTCTATTTGCTACTTTAACCTGTAGCCTACCTCCTCTGAGACAGAAACCAATGTCCATTCCACTTTCAAGCCACCTTGAAACCATGACTTAAACATCAATAAATTGTATTTCTGTGGCCTGATCTGCCTCGCTGGCATGAACTGGCATAAACCTGCTCACGAATCATCAAGCCAGCTGGCACCAGACGCACTTTTCAGACTCTTAAATAATATCAAATCACCAGAGAAAACTGACATAACACCATAACCATAGTTTAAAATGATAACCAAAGGCCCAGAGAAGGGAACAATAAGATATATAGACAATAAGTATGGCTGATGTGACCTAAATCAAAATATATTGCAGCACTAAAACTTTATGTGTACGTGTGCAGCTGTGTTTGTCCATTTCTGTATCATGCACACACGCACATGTTTTCATAGTCTGAAAATATACTTATTTAAAAAATTTATACATTTAGACTCTGAGTCAGGTTTGCGGAGTAAAGTGAGTTTTGCTAGTCCTCATAAGTAGAAAGTTTATTAGGAATCTATTAAAACCTTTAGAAGACAGACTACTAGAGATGTAAACTTCAGTATGAGTCTGTTTTAATTAATGAAGCAAGCATGAAGGAATGTTTTTAAAGTTTTTATTATAATGTCATGCATGCAAGTATCCTGAACTTACAAGATCTTACAAGATCCCACTGATGTAAGCCAGGTCCACAGTGCTGTGAATGTTTTTTAAATAATACTGCAAACTGTGCAAAATAAAGTTTTTGATCATCTATAATATCTAAAGGTTTTGTTATTTCATGGAAAATTACATACATACAGTATATTAGCATAAGGATTAGATATGTGGCAAAATAAAGACAGAATAAAATGTATCTCAAAGTCAGTTTTTTTAAATGGATAACCTAAACTCACTCTAGATAACCTACAGTATATGAAACTGGATCTCTTTAATCCATCCATCCATTATCTGTAACTACTTATCTTCATCAGCTGGAGCCTATACGAGGTGAGAGGCAGAGTACACCCTGGACAAGTCGCCACTTTATTGCAGGACACATAGAGACAGACAACCATTCACACCTACAGACACTTTAGAGTGGGAGGCAGCCGGAGTACTCACAGACACGGAGAGAACATGCAAACTCCACAGACAGCCGGCCAAGGTTCAAACCAGCAACCTTCTGGCTGTGAGGCAACTGCACCACTATACCGCCCTTAATCATTTTTCTTTTCTTTTTTTAAAAAAAAACTTTTATGTTAATATATTTTGTAAAACATAAAAGCCAGCTGATAATGATGAGAACATTTATACTCTGACAAGTGACTTCACAAACTTTGTTTCGTGCTACATCACACAGCTCCCTGGAGAGATAATTATCCAATGGACCGGTAAGACGACTAGAGGGTCGTGCAGTCTGTGTGTGTGTGTGTGTGTGTGTGTGTGTGTGTGTGTGTGTGTGTGTGTGTGTGTGTGTGTGTGTGTGTGTGTGTGTGTGCAGTATATCTATCACAAACATGTGGTGCACTTTGCATCCATCTCATCATCACCTCTCCTTATGGCTAAATGTGTCAAATGAAAAGCCTTCGCCTGACACTGTCACTGCCACTGAGCTCCCAGTATAGCACTGTTTCCACTCCACCTACCAACACACATCCCAGTTCTGTCTCTGTCTCTCTCTCTCTCTCTCTCTCTCTCTCTCTCTCTCTCTCTCCATTTTGGTCTTGTCCTTTTCTCTTCCTCATTCTGTCTCTCCCTCTCCCAACCACACCACACATGTCCCACGAGTGACAGTGATGGACTTTGACAACTCAAAACATGATGACATAGCCAGCAGCCGTCCAGCATGTACAGGGGGAAATCCTTATGAAATAAATATCATACACACATACACACACACACACACACACACACACACACACACACACACACACTTCACTCACAGAGATGGGCAGGGGGACAACCTGCTTTGCTGACACATTCATATTTAACCCTCACACTGCTGAGTGCATGTCTGCAGAGGAGGAAAGACACAAATAAGGGGAGAAAGAAAGATACAGTGCATCCGTGTGTGTGTGTGTGTGTGTATCCGTGTGTATAAGTGTGAATATAACTGAAGCAGGCGGAGCTCACCGTGCCCTCACTTTCTTTTTATATACAGACAGGATGGAGAATCCTTGTACCCTGTCAGCTTGGGACAGTCTGCACAACACACACACACATACACACACACAGAAAAGCTTGTATTTGCACATAATAAGTGTGGGCTGCTTGGAAGAGAGCAGTGGAGACAGTCGACAGGTGTAAAAGCCTCTCCTCTCTTCATTTAGATGTCAGACGAAGGACAGAATGAAAATAAAGGAAGGGAAAAATAAAGAGTGTAGTGCCTGATTACGGTTTATCATTTTGTAAAACAATTGTAAAACTGTTGATTTCTTTTTTTCATCATCATTTTTGTTTTGTCCCAAGATTAAAAAAAAAAAAAGAAAGTCCCAATCTCTAACCTCTACCTAATTTTACCCCTGTATTGTAACCACTGGCAACAATCAGCCAAGTCACTGTGACAACAGGTCAAGATTATTATTTGATGATGTTGTAGTAGTCACTTCTCCTTCTCTTGCAATATAATTTCAAAATCAGTGATATGCAAACACATATGTATTGCGTATGTGCAAATACACACATGCACAGAGCAAAGCGCGGCATGAAATGACTCTTGTGGGCTATTTACAGTAGGAATAAAGACACAACGAGTCATCCTCATCTACACCTGTAAAAAAAAAAATGTAATTCTTCTTGATCTTCTTGCAAGTATTCATCTTCCTCCCCTCTCTTTGTTTTGCATCTGACAGACTTAAATTAAGCTGCCTGGAATATGCCAG
Source organism: Larimichthys crocea (assembly GCF_000972845.2). Classification (NCBI taxonomy): domain Eukaryota; kingdom Metazoa; phylum Chordata; class Actinopteri; family Sciaenidae; genus Larimichthys; species Larimichthys crocea. Next base: position 29,737,598 of record NC_040011.1, read on the forward strand.
TCCAGGCGCACCCTGAGGACAGAGCAGCCAGTCACACGCATGAGTGACTGGAGTGCAGCTAACCAGCCAGAGTCGAGGACGTCCAAGCTAGAATTTTTTTTTCCAGTGGGATGCCTCCTGAGAATCTACAGTAATACTGTAAGAAGAACTTGTTTGGGTGAGTTTGTGTAAGGATGAAGGGTTCGAGTTAAGATGAGATTCATTTAAGAGGTTCACCTGCCATCAAACAAAGGGAAACTTCTGGCCTCATACGACCCTGATCATGAAATGAGAGATGGGCGTGTGGGAAGGGAAAGACAAGACAATATTGTTTGCTCCCTGAGTTGAGTAACTGGACAGACAGTTTTAGGCAGAAATCCCCCATCACTTCCACTTCACCGCTCTTCAGCGGAAGCGGGTTAAAGGAGTGGGTGGTGATCTCAGCAGAGGCAAAGAGGGAGAGGAGGAGAAGATGCATAAGTAAAAAGACAGAAGAAGAACACAGTGAGCGAGAGGGGGTAAACAGAGGGGAGTAAAAGAGGAGGACGGGAGAAAGAAGGAGAAAGTCACTGAAGTAGCAAAGGAGGAGGAAGAAAAGCAGAAAAGGGAGGCGAGAGAGATGTATAAGAGATAAAGACAAGACAAGAGGGGTGAGGAATTAGTAAAAGGGAGGAAGAACCAAAATAAGGAGAGTGGAAGCAAACAGGTGGAGAACAGGAGGACAGTGAGTCAACAGGCCCCAGCTTCATATTTAATTAAACATGAACTCAAAATAAAAACATCCTCTCCATCATTTAGGGAGGCAATTACCTGACTTTTTCTAAGCCTTTGATGGAGTGAACCTGCATCACCCTATGTGCTTAGACTACTGTTCAGTTTAGAAATCAGAGAGGATTAAAGACGACCTAAATAAGATCAGACCCGATCCTTTATCCCAAAATGGTTTTCTGACTTGTTATATTGCCACGGATGTATAAGTTTGTTCAACCCTCCATACATCAAACGCACAGTTAATAGCAGATATGAATGAGATGTTGTTCCTCATGGTGGAAGTGTTAACATTTCCTACCAGAGCAGTACTTTTAAAAAACTTTAAAAGACAGTTCTTCAGAGAGGACCTCCTCTCGTCGCACTACAAACAACTGGAGATGATAAATCTACCCCCTTCTTGAACTGGCACAGTACTTATTCCTAACTAATATGTCCTAGTCACACTGTACCTTAATTGTTCCCCTTTAATGAATGAGCAAATACTTACAGTACAATATGACAAAAACAGCATGGGAAATGTAGAGAGAAAGCAACTTTCTGTCTGAAGATAATAGTTTCATGGTTCTAGTAGTAAGATCTTCACTCATTGTGTTTGCCCGCCATAAACTCTTTTAGAAGTTGCTGCAAGTAAACCACAAACTCTGTAAGAATCGCTGTAAAGAATATTATTAAAACCGTCTCCTGGCGTTCGTACCCTGTCACATACTTCACAAACTGGCTTTGTGAATCCACATTTGTGTTCTGTTCCGCCAAAAGCAGCTCCGTGCAAATGTAAGTAATGTGCTGCAAAGCCTAGAGGTGACGGCTGCCTTTGGAAAGTCAACTGTAGATACTGTATTAGTATGTACAGTAACACAGTTTTCTGTTCCTTTAATCAACAGAAGGCCCAAGACATACACATGTGTGCTGCTAGGTAAACACCTGTCAGGGAAACAGACGTGTGCTGCAAGGGGATGAGGACGGCCTGGCTGCCTGTCTGTGAACCAACTGTAGCAGCTTTTTATTTAAATTGAAAGTCAGATTTGAAGTTTAAAAGCTTTACATTGATAATACATTCGCAGAAGCTACTGCACTCAGTACAATTTGGTTTATCTACTTATTTGTTGGAATAATTCTGTTGATATTGTTTTTGAAAATGTATTATTATGACTCCTCAAGAGTAACTTAAGCTCTTAACTCTGCTTGTTTAGAGGGTAAAGTTACATGTGTGACATTACACCAAGAAGATGTAATATCAGAGTGGAAAGTCTGATGGGAAGAGAGTGATGTTGGCATCGAGTTGTGGAGTGATGGTAGTCTAGAAGAGCAGCACCACCACCTGGTGAAAGCTTGAAGTCACTGTACCTCCAGACCTGAATCTGACAAGATGGAACCAGCAGTGTTCATTTTTAATAAGCACCACTTTGTATCTAACACAGACAGATTTAGTACAACCAAAAGGTTTTAATTCGCCGTTTGAAAAATATGTACAAAATGCAAAGTTTAAAAAGTTCATATCAAGCCTTTTATTTGGTATACAGATATTCATAGATTTATACAGTATATATAGATATATGTATATATGTAACACATGTGCAACTGCAAAGTCACAGACAAACTTATTTTTTTACTAAGAAAGAAAAAAGAAAAATATATAATGTGCTTTATTTCAAAAGTAGTGCCGTGAAGCGCTTGTGATGAACCAAAACCGGAATGATGAGGTAACTGCCAGGCAGGAAAACAATCACTTATAATGGATGAATAATAATAATAATAATAATAATAATAATAATAATCTACTGAACCAAACTGATCAAACAGGCAACCAAGAAGTATAGTGGCAACATGGACCCTTAGTGTCAAACTAGAGAAAACTAGGATTTTTAAGTCTATAACATACATACACACACAGTATGCATACAGACAGACAGTGCATAAACGTACAAACAGGAAATAAAGTCAGTCACTCAGAGCAAAAACTTGTTAACTGTCTGATACACAACAGACACTCAGGCATGCTCCAGGACGTCTAAAAATCCCTCTCACACACTCACACACACACACACACACACACACACACAGAAAACACACATCTTGTACCACAGCCCGGCATTACAGGGCTGACCAACAACACTTGCACATGTATGTGTACACACACACACACACACACCACAGCAGAATAGTGGTCAGGCAGGGTTTAATTCACTAACAGCTGAGAAGGCCTGCATTCATGTGAACAGGAAACACTGATAGAAGGGAAACGAAAGGAAGTACAACAACTGAGAACGAGGGAGTCTGATGAAAACCAGATCAAGTGTAGAGGGGAGGTGATGAAGACTGAAAGGATAACATATGAGCAGGAAGTGCTGCACAAAAAAAAAAGACAAGGAAGTGGTGCGTCTGTGCGTGTGTGAGCACGTACATGTGAATCACTTATATCAGGAGCAGGTAGTGCTGAACGAGTTCGACACACAGATCAGGAGTGTCTGGCTCCCTCATGTGGTCACTCTGAGTCTCTCTGGACCTCTGAGGCGTCGGCCCGACAAATAGGACACGTCCTGTTGGCCTGAAGACACAGAGAGGAAATAAAACGTTTTTTTTTGTGTTTTTTTTAGAAGCTGCTCATATCTTCAAATCAAACAAAATGTCGAAAACTACACATTTGAACTAAACTCACCCCATAAAAGATTGTTTCAATGAACTTTCAGATTATGACATTTTCTTTATTGCTTTTGTATTGATCCATAATGTCTAGAACACAATTCACACTGAGGCTTTGGGTCTTCTGTCTCTAAACCGTAAGACTGTTATGATTAACACAAGAACACGGTGTCTTTTAAGCATCTACAGTCAGACGTTATGTTTCGATATATGTATAGAGCTTCTTCTGATGTTCCTGTCCTGTTTAAGTGTTGTTTGCAGTTTTTATAAAACCTTTTGTGCTGAATTCAGGAACATTTTGTGTCTGTTATCTAAACTGATCTGAAGATCTAACAGAAGAGTGAGATTCTCACGTCTATATTTAAAAAGGTGTCTGTCACTTATTTAATGTGGGCTGGGAGTGTATTTGTGTCTTTAAAAAGAAAACATGTTTTTCTCTTGGCAAGCTGCTGATTAAATCTCTAAATGCAGCATCGGCAGGTCACTTGCTTCAGTCATCAGCACGCTATTATGTGACACTTTAGCTCAGGGATTTGAATCAATAGACTACCAAACAAGATGTGGTACGCCTCAGACTGGGAGGTTGAATATGCGCATTAAATACACGCAGTGTGAGTCAGTAGGCTCCATTGAATGGGTGTTTACCCTCAGCCACTTGTCGACACACTTCCCGTGGAACTCGTGGCTGCAGGGCAGGACTCGCAGCAGTTGGCGGGACTCAAAATCGCTCATACACACCACACACCTGCAACAAAACATCAGGTATTAGCATGTCAATTATGCCAGCACAGGAGACCTGTTGTTTAATACGCTTTTTATACAACCAAGTGGGCATCCAGGTAGATTTAGGTGTCTTGTATATTTGGTTTTGATTACAGCATTTGGGTAAAAAAGGTAAGAACCTTGGCTATATTTACTGAAAATGTCTTCCTGTATTCACAAGAAATATATCTCTGTATCTCTATATCTGAAGGTAAACCTCAAGCTGCTTTCAGCAATGTACGTACCAAGAATTAGACAATTAAGACAACCCCAACAGACAGAAATGAGATTTGATTTTTTCCCCAAGTTGTTCTGAATATTTTTGTAGCCTGCACTACCATTAATATGCCAAATAACTGCACAAACACACAGCCTATGTCAAAAAAAACAGTAAATCCACACAGATTCATAGTTTCGGTGATACTGAGAGGCACGAGATGACCTGGTGGTTGCAAAAGAGCAGCACTCACAGTGTTTGTTCAGACTGATGGTTATTTGGATTAAACCGATAGGAAGGAAGCTGTTCGATGTCTCCCTTAGTCAGACCTCGGAGTTTGGCCTCTCCCAGACGCTCAGCGAGGTTCAGGAGGGCCTGTGGGAAACAAAAAACATCAGCAACAACAGATAAATCACAGTCTGTATCAAGAAAACATACAAACAATAGAAGAAAAAAGGAAGGAGCTAAAGACAAACCTCATAATTTTCCACTTCTCCATCATCTACATCCAGCTCTAGACTGATCGCAGGACCGGTGGGCTGGACTGGCAGCATTGAACTACAAAGAAAGAAGAAAAGAAAGCAACTGAGCTGTGCAGCTGTAGAGAACTTCCCTAAAAACTTTACACAATAAGACGCTCTGCATATTTAAGCCAAATAGTATTTTTTTTTCATATTAATATTTAAAATATTAAAACCTTGTCTTATATTTGTCTGTGTACTCACCATTATTTAAAACTGATTTTATTTGAATGATTTCTATGTTTTCCTATTTATGTAACTATTCTTTTGTAGACATAACTTATTTAACAAATGCTTTCTCAAGTGTATCTTTGTTTTGCAGATTCAACTAGTGTCTAAATTAGAAGGTCTTTCTCAAAAAGTCCTCATCTTTCCATCTCTCTGTAAACCGTTACTGAGAGTCTCAATGAAATAAAAGTGATGAAACTGAATTTTATCCTCAGTTTAGGAAAAAAAAAAATGATATAAAATATTTAAAAGAAAATATATTTTCTTTTTTCTTTCTAAAATAATATTAGTCACCTAAGATTACTGGCACTTTTTTTGGTAAATGTAACTACTGCTCTGTGTTGTGCTCCACACATAATTTCGTTGCCTTTGGACAATGACTCTTGAATCGAATTGAATCATCATCCAACTCATTGCAATTTTTAGTAAGTCAATGTAATGATACTTACAGGAAGTAAGGCAGGAGGCTGGGGTGATAAGGCGAAGGTGGCAGTGGCTGTTGCGAGCGGTACCGTCGCCCCGGGAGACGCCGAGGAATAAAGTTTGGATAGGACTAGGGAACAATTGAAAATACATATGTTACATCATTCACAATGATTTTTATTTTTCCTTCAAAAGGTTAAAAAAAAAAAACACAACACTTTATTAAATTATTGTTATTGCTCACCACTCCAAAGAACTCTTGTGGCAGCGGGTCATGGGAGAGGAAGTGAAGCTGTGTGGAGTGTGGTGTGAGGGCAGGGTGGGTGGCAGGAGGATAGTGGAGCCCAGCACCCAAAGACAAATGTTCTCCGAGCAGCTCCACGTCATTCTCTATCCTCTGTAACGGCTGAGAGGGTGGAGAGGAAAAATGATGTGCTTTGACACATTATAGAAACGTTTTAATATACTGGATAGAAATATATAACAGTCGTTTGCATACATCAATCTGACTTTTACACTTGATTATATTTTCTATGAAGACATGTCATTTAAAATTAAACAACTTCTGGCATTGATTTGTATTCAATGTGTGCGTCTGTCACCTGTAACTTTGGCACATACATTAGCAATGCATAATATTGACATTCTTGCAGAGAAACCATATCTACAGATATTTTTTCCTACTTTCTGGCGTAGTTTCCTCGCTTTACTGTAACTTTTTATGCTTTCTGTGCAGGCAAACGTCTTAAAAACACTGTATTTCGGTTCATGCTCAGATTTATAACTAAACACTGCACTGTTTCAGTGTGTTTGCAAACACTAAAAAGGAGAACAGCACAAATTGCATCAACTCAAAAGTATAAAATATGCATAATCTCCGGTTTAATATTGTAAAACGCATTTACTGCTGCATTTTATATATATAGCAGGTGGAACATTTTAACCTCCCCTGAAAGATGCTGACTGTCACATTGGTTCCCCAAGTGAAAACTTGCTTTTAGGTAGAAATTTTGTAGGAATGCACAGGAAGTTAGATATCATCGATCAAGTCTTGTCTATTTAACTTAAATAACATATTCTATAATATTCTTGAGAGCTGCATCAAATACTAGATCCACAAAAGAAACAAGCATAACGTGAATTCCTGCTCACCGATCGGGCTTGCTGCGTCGGATAGGGTCCAAACTGTCCAGGCTGGGGCAGGTGAGGTGGATGGTGGGAAAGGTGTGTTGGGGGATGGGGGAGGTGAGGAGGGGGAAGCAGGAAGGCCTGGTCACTGGACAGCAATGATGGGAATGGGTAGGGCATGGGTAAGTGCTGCACAGAACAAGTCTGAATGACCTAGCAGGGACACAAAAAGAAAACAATAATGAAAACTCGTCAGAGTAAATTTGTGACTGTACTATGTGGACATGAACACACTCACAGGAGGAGGGACACTGCAGACAGGATAGTGCTGTCCACTGAAGACTACCGAGCATGCTGGGATCTGTTGAGGGGCAGAGCGAGGCGGCAGGCCTGGTGCTCCCGGGGGAGACACAGGATACGATACTGGAACCGAACCCTAAATGTGGAGATAAAATGGACAATCCCGCAACTTTAGACACGCAGACACAGTTACAGCTGAAATTAGTCCTGTCAGTTATGTTATATTTTCTCACTTCATTTACAGAGTTAGTTATACATACTGTAACACGCACAATTAGTGATAACCATAAATAATTTGTTAAATAGTGGACATGATGGAAAATATCACATATCACAATTACCAAGTGGAAAGTTTCTAATAGTTTGCCAATAAACTTCTTAGCAGCCAATTTAAAAACACTCGCACAAGATAGACCAACAGACAGCGCCGCATTAAACACATAAATCACCTTTGTGGTGATGAAACAATTACAGGAAATGTAGTTCTTGTCTTTCAAGATCAAACAGACCACAGTAACATCACAATAAGCTCACATTCGTCATACTCTCTCTAGTCGACATCTTCAACTGCAAATAAGGTAATGTAGCGTGATGAATCCTTGATTAGCCGGGCTTAATTTTCACATTGCTTTGTTTTGAGAGGAAGTGTCTAAAAGCGTTTTTGTGTGTCGACAAGAATGCACAAAAACAAGACGGCCTTGAGATTCACACTTTCAGTCACGTCTTCGAGGTTTACAGGAACTATTTCAGTCGTTTTCTCAACTATATGTTTTTTATTCCTCAATACACCAAACCAATGAGACCATATCATCTTACAAAGTTACCTGCTCATGGAGGTCCAGCACCACACTGCTCTGTTGCTGAGATGGGTGGGGGTGTGGATGTGGGTGCGGGTGCTGCGGATGTGCCGCAGGGTGCAGCAGCCTGGGAGATAAGTTCGGTGACTGATGGAGAGGTCTCGGAGATGGGTTCGGGGGGTGGTGACCTGGGCGCTCTTCAGGCCCAGGCCCCAGCCCCCGAGGAGGTTGCTGGCTGTAGGGCGGGTAGCCCTGTGGGGGAGCCGGGTGACGGTAGTTCTCGTCCTGGTGGCCTGGCGACGGGCCGTGGTGGGAGTGCAGGTGGTGGTGGTGATGATGGTGGCCGTTTGGGTGGTGATGGTGGTGGTGGTGGTTGTTGTTGTTGTTGCCGTTGTAGTGGTGGTGATTGTTGTGGGCATGGTGGTGGTGACGGGTCAGACGGTCTCTCCGGCCACGCTGGCGTCTCATTGGAGGGCTGAGGTGGAGAACAAGAGGCAAAGACTCACGGTGAGGCAAAGATGCATCATTATAAATACAATACTAGTGGCTGTCATCTACTGTAAGCTATAAGTTACTCCACCAATTTATCACTGCATGATGGACAGTTCAAAACAAAAATGATTAAAAATCGATGCAGCAGAACCAGAGATATCGTACTTTCTTCCTCCACACAGTCTTTCACTCTTCTGCTAGTAGCAATTAATGTAGCCTCAAGCAGAAACGATCTGGCTCCACATGCCCAGATTATTTTCAAACTTTAGGCGTTCAGCTGACGCCGACTCAAATGACATCACTTGAGGCAATCACGTGGCTCCCCTCTGGAACCACAAAAGGCTTTATACAACGTTTTTCCACATGTGCTGCACTGCTTTCAAAGACCTGTAAACCGACTTCAGCGTGTAAAAATGACTGGAATTTCCCTTAAAGTTTGACGATGAAAGCTTGAGTAAAATTTTAATAGTCAACACTGACAGAAATGCAGACTAAATCTTTCACCAAGTTAACCATGTGTCTGCTCTAGCAAGGCTACAGAGAGCGAGAAAATAATCAGTCTCTGGAGTCAAAGCCGAGTATGCTTTCACCACAGACAGGATTATGAATACAGGCTGAAGTTATTGAGACTTTTGACATTTCACTTAAATTCAAGTACTGAAATTCATCAATAGGCCTATTAAAGGCGGCCTCGACACACACACACACACACACACACACACCTACTCAGCAGTGGACTGAATCACTACACTGTTATTGTATTGATGTTTTAATATATTCAAGCATTTTGTTTTTGTGTTCTGGTTTAAGATCATGAATCAAGACATAATCAGTGCAGGGCAGTAGCTAATGATTGTTTTGCTTATTAATTCATCTTAATTATTTCTTAATCAGTTAATCATCTGTACTATAAAAAGGGCAAAATGTAATTTGTCATTTTACAGGCTGAATGATCACCAGATCATTTATTTATTTATTTATTCGTTTATTTGTGGCACACTCTTTAAAACACATTTACCTCCGTCTGTTGCGAAGAGGCGTATGGCATCTCTCTGGCATGTAGTGGGGGTGTGGTCTGCGACTGGGAGGCAGTTCCCAGGGCCGAATGGGAGAGGAAGGAGTAGAGGGAGGGGCAGAGTTTAAATCCAACATAGACTGCTGGGAAAGACGCTGCCTTTTCGGGCTCGGGCTGTCCTCCATCTGCACACAGAGGTAAAGGAGGAGGGGAAACCAGGGGGGTGGTTAGTCAGAGAGAGAGAGAGACAAACAAAAAAAAAAAGGAGGACAAACAAAAGAGGAGAATGAATAAGAAAACAATGGTATACAAATCCTATTCAAACCAGGAGCAAAGCAGAGGCAACAGGCAGTGGTCATGTTTCATACTTACTTTGTCCCGATCCTCACTGCACACATTATCTGGATGGAAATGTAGCACTCCTCCTGCAGGCCACAGAGGAGGAAGAAAAAAAAAAAAGCATAATCAGATAAGATAGGGCTGAGAAAAACATCAACATCACAAGATACATGGACATATGCTCACTAAGCCAACACAAATACGACAACACCAACAACACACAGGCAGCTGGTTGCCTTTGATTTTATTTCCCTTTCCAAGATCCACCGGATGCCAAAAAAAATCATTATCTTGATGAGACATGGTGTGTTGTTTGAACAGACTTAAAACTACAAAAATCCAACAGTGATAAGTAAAAAAAAAAAAGAGTGCATCCAAAAACTTGCTTCACAGAGTTACAGTCTTCTAGCAGTCTACTTTAAAAAACAAGCAGACGAGAGAGAAGCCATCTCTGGAAGATGTCACACTGGACTCACAATCATTCCCTCTGATGTGCCATGAATCGCTCGTCCAGACGCACAGAAACAGACTCACAGACGTCCACTTATCAAACGTCTACGACACATCAGAGCATCTTGGTTGCTTTGCACGTGTAACTTTGTTTAAATGTGGAGAATGACTTGTGTGTCCAGTCGTTACTGTCGTCATCCTTCTAGCTCCTTCAAATGAAAATAATCGTCAGCTGCAGCACGGGAACTATCCTACAAACCGGAGCAACACTGTAGAATAGTCCCTATGGAAACTAAGCATTAGCAGAAAGCCTGGCTTCTAGTCTGTGTGATGGCAAGCATCTGTTATGGTGAAGTGTCCTGAGCAAGGCAGTGACCATTATTAACTCTGCAACAACAGCTCAGTAACTGGATTTCTTTTCTGTTTCTTTGCTCTGTTTGCGGTGACCAAGTGATAAAAATCTCTCTCAAAGAGATCAAGATCTAACTAAGATCAATAGACCATCACAAAGAAAGACTCCCCGATGATATGAATGAAATTAGTACATCAAAAAAAAGGCAGAAATACTAAAAATGACATCACTGAATAAAGCGGTAATACAAACAAACATAATCTCAGAGGAACACAATGCTCTCCCAGCTGTTTATCTCACCGTCCATATGTGCAATCTGGATGCAGCATTGCACATAAGACACTTCAGCAGCTTAAGAAGGATGTCCTTGAACTCAGCTGACAAGAGTTTCCTCTAAGCAGTCCCCCAAAACCCTTTAATCACCAAAAAGAAAGAGAGAGAGGAGAGGAGGGGGTTCTCCTCCCCTCATATCTTTCTGTTTCTGCCTCTCTCTTCCAAACACCCCCTTCTGTCTTTTCAGAAAAAAAAAACAGATCTGAAAGCAACCCCCACCCCTTTATTGTCTTTGCAACACCACTCTGAAGCCATGTGAAGTCCGCCGATAGTGACAGCTCAAAGACGCCCTGCTAGTCTCTGCAGTGAACAGTGGGACGGTTGGTTGACTGACTAGCCAACAGTAGAGGCCAACAACGCTGGCTTACATCTTTCTTCGTCTACCATCCCTTTTTCTTTTAGAGCTTATAGGGCCTCGGCCGTCCATGTGTTTTGACGAGAACTAGGTCTGTTAACGCCGATTCACCCCGGGGGCCATAGGAGAGGGGATGGGGAGCCAGACTGGACGGGGTGTTGGCGATTAGACACAACCCTGTTTCCTCCAAGCATGACTGCTGGGGGAAGACTGACACCATTTCTTTCACGACAGACAATCAAGTGAGGCAGGCAGGCAGGCAGGATAGTGAACTTAAGAGAATCAGCTGTCATCAAGTAGCAATTTGTATCTCCACCGATGAACAGGAGCAAAGAATTGAACCATTATTTATACAAGACACATCAAAAATACAGAAACTATCTATTTTACCCACATGATCTACAGAGATCTCAGGCGATAAAAGTATTAATGAGGATCTGTAAAAGCGGGTTGCTATTAAGTTGCAATGTTGGCAGGCTGTCGGATGCAACGCTCACTGTTAAAGCTACACTGTAACATGCTTGACACTGGGGGAGAGAAATGGGAGGAGAAAAAAAAAACAGATATGGGACACATTTTTAGACACCCCCAAATCCAACCCTGCCACATTCTGCATGAAGTGGTGCCAAGGGGTGTAATGCAGTGATGTGTGTAAAAACAAACAAGCAGAGACAAACAGGAAATCTGTAACGCACTTAGACATACACATAGACCCTAGTCATCTCTGAAGAGGCATGCGCAGCTGCCAAAGAGGAGGCAGATCTCACAGCTGGGAGATCCACTGTGTAAGTCATTCACACAAACCACTCTGTAGTCTCATGTGTTTTTGTGTGTCCCCTCTGTAAGGGGTTATTTTGGGTATCTGGCAACAGTGCTGCTATTACGACAGAGGAGGCCCATTAAAAGCCTGCTTTCATTCATTTACTGCACTTTTTTTTTTTGCCTTCAAGGGAATCCAATCTGGTGTTACAGAAGGTATTACAGTCACTTTCCAATGGTCGCTGTTATGGGAATTTTAAAGAAAAACCCTTAAATAAGGAGGATCGGATTCAAAGCATCAAAGTTTAAGTTGAATTTATTGTTCTTGTACAAGAGGAGCGTTTCACAGTGCGACACACTAAAGGGGTTACAGAGAAAAAGGCTCCCTGAGGAGCTCTGACAGTTGGTTCTTGTACATTTTCCTAAAGATTGGCTGTCTCAACCCCTGTAAATTGTTAACAGACAATTTGCATATAAAGCATCTAAACAGTTTTCTTCAACATATCCCCTAATGAGTAGCCAGTATGTCCCCAATATAGATGTCACTCTGGCCTGTCCCTGGGCCTCATTTTATTCTGAAATCCCTCTATTTATACATTTACCTGAACTTTACCTTACCCTGCCAGTCTCAGTATAACAGCAATAAAGGGAAGTGCCCTCAAGACATGTAATAAATAGGAACAAACATCGCATAAGTTAAAACATCTAAATAGCAGTGTAATCCTGATTTTTATGACAGTCGCCAATGGAAACCTGCTGAACACTAAACAGACTGGTGTCAATGCTGAGAGCGATGAAAGGAGGCGAGGAGCAATCTCACTTGAATTTTCTCTCTGGCCGTTCAGTTTCATTTGTTTCTTGCTCTTTTGGGGAGTTTTTGTTGTGTTCATACGGAGTCTGTGCTGTTGCTGTTGTGGGCAACAAAAAGCCAACTGGTACTGGGCAACACAAATAATTGTAACTTAACAAAGTGAGGACACCAACACAAGTTCATTCCTCTGTTTCAGATAGTTTGAAACCACAACAGCATATCAATCTTTACTCTCGTCTTAACCACCAGATGGAAGATCTGTCTGACTAATTTGGGGCGATATAGAGCTGTGCACACGCTACGATGTAAGTCGAATCACATTACGGAGTATGGATGAAAAGGGGCTGCTGGCGAGCAATGAGGAAGCCTGCCTCACAGCAGTGAGCAATCTAAAACAAGAAGATAAAAATCACCATCAAGTCAGAGAATCCATTTCAAACTGTTCTGAAGTTTGTTTCAAGGCTCCATGCTGCTCTTTTTTAAAATCATTCTCCACTCATACATATTTTTTATAAAGCCTGAAGAGTCTAAACCACTCAGCAAATGTATCTGTCTCTGATCCGATGTAAATGAATGACTCTCTAGCCATCAATATTACAGTTTGAATCCTTTAACAACCAGTCTTATTCAGTGATCTGTCATCACTAACTTGCTATATCTCAATATGAAGTTAATGAATCTAACTGATTGCTTGGTAGCTTTACTTTCCTCATGCCTTCACTACATCCACCAGGAGTAACACAACCCGGGGGCCTTCAGCACCACCACACCTGTAAAATTCATACCGGTATATTTTGCACTATGACTACAAAGCCAGTCAGTGACATTTAAAGACAAAGTTCAGGGACCTGGTTTGCCCCATTTACCTGAGTAAACGTTATTTCAAAACCCTCAAGAAGCAGAGCCAGCTCTACATGACATATAAGCTGGCCTTTCAAGCAACAGCTGGCAGTGAAAGCACCAAGCCTTTTAGTTAAATGTCTCAAAGCCTGTTAAGCTGCTAGTGGTCTGCCTTAGACCCCTCAGGTGGTGTGTGTGTGTGTGTGTGTGTGTGTGTGTGTGTGTAATGATGCATCTAGCTGGGCTGCAGGCCCTGTTTACTGAAGCCTGCTTACCAGCCCCGGGGTGTCTGTGAGCTCCGTGCGACGAGTGGCGCTGCGCCCCCGCGGACAGGTAGCTCCCCTGGGCGTGCTGCTGCTGACTCTCCGGGTAGCTACGACCACCGTGGTGCGTCGCCCAGCCTGGGTTGCTCTGCTGCGGGTAGCTCACCCCTCCTCCCCCGCTGGCGTTCATCATCATACTCCCGTTGCCAACCGCGTTGCCACCGCCGTTGCTCCCGACGTTGCCGTTCATGCCGAAATGATAGAAGCCGGACCGAGACCGCGACCGAGTCCTCGGGGGGTCCATGACTGAAGAGGAGGAGGCGGTGTGATGGTGGTGGTGCTGGTGCTGGTGGATGGACGTGATGAAGGTATCCAGAAACCTCCCTCTTCAGACCGCCTCTCTCTATCCACCTAGTTACCTGTGCTGACCGGCTGCTGCGAGCGTTTTCTGAGGCATCTACAGCTGCTGTGTCGGTATAACGAGAGGAGGCACCTGACAGCAGCGAGCTCAAACCTCATCCGTCTGCATCACAGACACACTCTCACACGGACGAGTGCCTTAAAATAAAAAGCATGCACTAGAAAAAGAAACAAAAAAAAAACTATTTCCTCTAAGTTATCAGTTTTTTTCTCGTCGTTGCCACAACAACCGCTGAGCAAGTCTCTATTGTCTTGTCACAGTGGAGCAGTCAGGCTTTCCCACAGTCAAATAAAGTATCTTCATTCACACATATTCGTGTATTAATACGAGCAATCTCATCGCCGACAACAACTTAAGTTATATCTCTCTCTCCGTGTGTCTCTGCCTGCACAAGCTTGTTAACTTAAATACTTAAACCCTTCAAAGGTGGCTAGCTGTCGAGCGGTTAGCAAACTAAAAAAAGAAAAAAGGAGCAGACAGCTCGCCGTGAAACAAAGTTACCAGCCAAGGTTTGGTGGATAAATCGAGACTGAATTGCACCGTGGTAACGCAGACTCCGAGCAGTGAAGTTACACCCCTCTGTGTCGGCTAACTAAGCCCGCTCGTTCATTAGCGTAATGTGGATTTTCCAGCTAGCCCAGAGGCTAACAGGAAGCGGAGACCAGAAAACAAGTCCAACAGTGCCGACATTACAGGCTAGCTAACGCCGAGACACATTAAGGGCCAGGCTGCTGGTTCAAACAGCGGATTATAGATGAGGCCGTGCGAGGAAACCGATAGCTACCTTATCCGTCAAACGAGCTGGACGGTATTTGTCCAATTTAAACCCCCTCTCGCAGTCGCTGTCGAGTGTTTTCTCCGGTCAGCGGGGAGTGTAGTGAGAGATCAATCAATGGGAGGCTCACATCTCTGCCCAGGCACACACACACGATCACAGATCCACACGGAGCTCATCACACGCCCGAGTCCGACAAGTGTGTCCGAATAAAATCACACAAACAGCAAAAGGGCCACAACCTCTGAGACACTGATTTAAAAAAAAAAAATCGAGATTAGTTTAATTAAAGACCGTTAAGGTCGTTTCCAATCAGCAGCTCGTTATCAGGGTTGATTGCTTCAGTCTGGCAAACCTCGGGCAGCTGCTCAGTTCATTAATAATTCAGCAGCTTCATATCAGAAATACTATAAGACAACGCGTTGAAAGCTGCTGGCTTCAAACAGGTAGACCAGCTCCACATATGCGGATGCTCAAAGCGATCTCCAATATATATCTATATGTTAACAGTTCAAACCAGTCTCAGGAACAATCCCTGTATATTATAAAAGATTATTCTCACTCTTGACATGTAGTTTTTGTTCTTTTAATATGTAAAGATCATTATTACTCACATGCAATCCATTCATGCCGTGCATACCGAAATATTTACCTCATGTACATGATACAACCTGCTGTATAAACCATATATATTTCAGCATCCACTGTCTACAACTCTAACTGTTGTTCATATATATATTCATATACAAAAAAAGGAATTATTTATATACTTTTTATCTGTATATATTTGTTTTATGTTTACCTGTGTAGCTCCTTTCTAACTGTTTATATCTGTACGTGCATTGAGAGCAAAGTCTTTATGTGTGGCCAGTAGAAAAGTGATATAAATATAGTCCCACATTTTTATGTTTTCACATATCAGGCGTCTTCAAAATAAATGACCATATACACAAGATTACCTGCAAATGGATGTTTATTGTTGTCTTTACAATATAAATAGCACTCTTTACAAAAGGTTAACATTGTGCCTTTGACCTGATTTCAAGTATTACAATGAAAATGAAATGTTACTGTAAAACTAGCATATTTATCAAACCATCCCCTACAACACTTATATACTAGGCAGAAAGCAGGCATAATGTTTAAAAGCATATTCTAAAATACTGTATGGTTAAAACTTGGCACAGCCAGTATGACAGTAGTAGATGCACTTAAAGTACAAAAGTATGTTCATACAAGTACACTGAAGATGAGCATCCTTCAACTGTGTATGCTTCTATCTTCTATAGACAATAAATAAATGAATCAAAGTCAGATACATAATTTTTTGTTATCCAGTTATATTTCTTACATCATACAAATAACAATCACACTTTTATCTTCTCCGGTGGCGCACTCTTTGTTTTGGAGAAAGAAGGTTTTCACTATCTTTGTCTATATCACCATGGGGATATAAATCGCCATGTTTTACCCCTCCTCTTTTCTTCCACCTCTCTGCCTCTCTGCTCTTCCTGCTCCCTTGTCTGCCTCCTTCCTCATCCCTCTTCCTCTTCCTTTGTGGAGGCGGTGTGGGCTGCCTGTGACCATCAAGTGGGAACCTGAAGGGGTCTGCAGGGCAAACTTCATCATCAAAGTTCCCCCGGGATCTCCCCAGTAGTCCTCCTTCTCGCCTGGCTTGAGCCTCTCTCCTCAGTCTCTTCACCTCCCGCCTCTCTTTGCGCCTCTCTGGCCATGTCTTCCTCCTGCCAGCCCGGCTACATGTGTCCTGCTTTGTCCTGCTCCTCCCCTGAGCTGGCTGATTCTCCTCACCGCTCTCCACTGTTGGTTCAGAGTGCTGCTGGTCTGAGAGAGGCAGGGCTCCGGCCCCTACGAGCTCTGAAAATACAGCATCAATAAAGAAAATTCACTTGATAATGAGAATGAGCCTGTAAAGTTGAACAATAAGTTAAAAGCAGCTGTTATTTATTTACAGCTGCACAAATTTGATATATACAATAGGTCAGATTATATATATGTCTGAAAGTGCTCACAGAGACAAACCCACAGAGAACTATCAAGCAATTCTCACAAACTCTACGTAACATTTTAGTGCCTCTCTCGGTTTATTGTGTTGGTTTTACAGCCTGTAATTTTACAGTTTAGATCCTCTCTCACTGCTCTTATCAACCCTGTTTTCAGCTGCAGCGGGCTACTGTTCTCTTTATCAGAAGTGAATAATGGAATTAGATAAGTTGCCAGTTTATTAGCTAAACCTAATGCATACATTTTTCTTTGCCTCTGTCGCCATGTGCTTGCTCATGGTGGGAAATGTTGGGTCTTGGTAAACAATATTATAAGCACAGACCTGGTCAACATTCAAAGTGTCATGAGATAACTTCTGTTATGATTTGGTGCTATCTGTTTTATGGCATGTGATGGCACCTCTGCTTGGTTCACTCTTGTCTACAGGGCTGCAGACCAATTCATCAGCAGCACGGGACACACCTGGTCCGGTGTGTTTCATGCATATAAGCCAGAGCAGCAGACGGCCCTGGGACAGACATTCTCACCTACAGTATATACCTTTTCCTTTTACAGCACAACATTCATGCAGAACATGTTGACTCATCCGGACCCTGAACCACTGAATTCACAGATTCTTACCATTTATTTGTTGACTTGTTTGGATTTGATTTGTTGTAAATCAATTTGTTTTTAAGTTTATGCATGTGCTGTTTTTGTTGCAGACAAGAACTGGGCTGTTCTCACAGGAAGCAAAGCAAATTTTCAACCAATGCAATGACATACAAAGTCTGTAATTAAATGTAAAGCAACGCGACAGGAATACACGCAATTTAAAATTCATCGTAGGGCTTTGCAGTGTTGTCTGGAGAGGACTGGTCGGAGTGGAAGGACAGAAGTACAGCTCACAGAGAAACAGCAGACTGAGCACTGGGGAGCTCTGAAGGACAGAGCCAAGCCCAGGGCTAGAATTTCTGGAGGAATAAACACCTGGAATCACATTGGTTTGTGCTCTGATCTCAAGCCATCTACCAATAGGAGGAGAGCAGTTTGTTATAAATGGTTGAGATTAAAAAGTGGATTCATCTTCACTTTCCTGTCTCAACTTGTTTACAGCAGCAAACCATGCAGGTGCTGTCCTCCAGAGTAAAAGGCACCCAGAGCTCAATGATACGACTTCATATTTAAACTGAGACCAGACAACAAACGAGAGTTGGACTATTCTGTCTGAAAATATGTCTTTTATATGATTCCAACCATTGCTATACTTTACTATAAACCATGCCAGCATATAGCCCTAATCAATCCGAACTGTCTTGCATATATATATATAGATGTGTATTAGGGGGGAAAAGCTGCTCTGTTTTTCCAAGAAATGAAAAGAAACTGGAGACTCCAGAACAGGGCACAGCCGCAACGACCGCCTCCCTCAGGCTCTCCAGAGGAGTACCCGGGTGTGAAGGCTAAGGGGCAGAGAGCTCCCGCTGGATCTTGCTGGAGGCTTTCTTGGGGTTGGAGAGCCAGTGTTAGGGGCTTTGGGTCAGGTTTAAATGGCTGAGATTTCTGCCTGGGTCCACTGGAACATGCTGGAGGCTGGTTATGGGATTTGGGTTAGGCTCAGGAGGGCTGAGAGCCAGTAACTGTGCATGGAGAGCCTGCTGGAGCCGACTTGTTAATTCTGAAAAACAGATGATTTTTTTTCCCCTCCAGGAAAACGTAACTCATTAATCCGGGAAAAACAGAATGAAAACTCCAGACAGACCTGACAAAGCATGAATGCAGACCTTTTCATAGATCTGCGTCATGATGTAGTTATTTTAACATCCTTTTAATCAGTTTATTGCCAAAAAAAAAAAACCTATCAAAATGTCTTTATTTTGGACTCACACTGGAAGCCAGATTAAGGACGAATATTTAATCACAAAAAACACAAACAATCGTGTAGTAATGCAAGGCTTTCTCCGTGAACACACCATCAAAGAACTGCTGATTCAATTGTATGATCATTTTTCGTTGTGTTATACTGGCATGTGTTCTATAATTTCAACACATATCAATAAATAACAGAAACACTTCTCTTTATCTGTGTCTGCGTGGGTTCTCTCCATTTATTCCAGCTTCCTCACACAGGCCAAAGACGTGGAGGTTCATTGGAGACTCTAAATTCCTCTGTTGGTGTAAATGTTTGTTTGTCTCTACGTGTTGGCCCTGTGATGACGATCTGGCGACTTGTCCAGGGTGTACTCTGGATATCACATATCAAAAACAGTTTCAACTTTATTATTATAACCTTCATGAAGTTTGGATTTGGATTACTACATTAGATACACCTTAGTTTTAGTTAGTTGTACATAATAAAGTGGCCAGTGTAGGTGTGTCCAAGTGACCAAGAACATGACCTCAAAGAGTAATGTACTAATTTAGCAGCCAAGCTTTAGGATCAGCCAATGCTGGCTTTGTTCTTGTCGGTATCTGTTGTGTCGCATCAGTAACATTGTGTTGGTTATTTCCAAATATTGGAGAAATAATCACATCCGTTTCCAGCACTGCCACAAATTGCATGCAATGTGCTCCACGCACGAGCAAAGACAATGACTGTTCAGCTCTGCGTCCTACATCTACAATGAGAAGAGACAGAGCTACAACAAGGCAACAAGGCTTATCTTTAGAGATTTGTTTTGTTTGCTTGGCACAAAAAAAGCTTAAACTCCTCTGAAAATCTTGTTTTTGCTGACCTCCGGTGTTTTAACTTTTCACCTTGCCACAGTGATGTACAGGTGTACTCCAGGACCCTGTGACATCACCATGTGTGGTGTGGTTGCAGATGCAACAAAAGCACTCTTCTGATGACATCTAGGTTTGGTGGCTAGCGGGGCCAGTTCACAGGAAAGTCAATGTTTGTATGATGAATTGAATTCATGTACACTATCCAACAAACAGTTTGGCAGCAGAGGAGTTGAGGCGACAGCATCAAACAGCATAGCAACCAAAGAGAAGAGAGCAAGAGAATCCAACATTTGAAAAGCGATCTGGAATAAATATAAAAGGAACTCTGCATCATTTTATGCTGCCTGCATAAAACGTGCAAAATCAAAAGAGTGGAAGATCAGAAAAAGAGAAGACGATACCACAGTTTGTTGCCAAGGACCATACAGATTCTCCAAGACCCTTCTTGGTCAACACAGATGAGGCAGACCAGCAAAAAGGAGATTGTAATTCTTGGAGAAAACAAACCCTGTGAGGAGCATGGACTGGACAACAATTCACAAACCAGAAATGTCTTTTAAACTCACTGAAAAGCAGCCAACATGACGGGAGATAAACAACATTGTTAGCAGAGTAAGATCATCTAGCAGTTCAGTCCCCAGCAGTATACCTTATACAGAGCTTCTTCGGCAACTGTGCAAGCTTAAAGGCCTTACAGGTTTTCCAATGTTTATCAGCCAGCTTATTCATGGGGCAGAAAACAGGCAACAGGATTTAACTGTTATCTTGTTAGACTTGACAAATGCCCCATGGATTAATTCCACATGACTTTATTCAAGCAGGTTATCAAGCTACACTGCTCAACTGGCAAAGACATTCAAGGAAGTTGAGGTGTTTGATGGCTAGAAAGTGCAAAGTCACCAGCAAGGTTACCCTGACTGAAAGTAATCAACAATCTCTGATGAAATTCAAGACTTGGGTGTACCAATATGGACTTTTACCAAGGCTGCTGTGGCTGTTAACAGTGTGAAAATTTCCCAAGACAACTGGGAGAGTATTGACAGAAAAAAAATCAACAAGCAGAGGAGATGGTTTGGTGTTCCCCCAAGCTTTCCCTTCTGTGGGTCTCTATGTTGGATGAGCTTATATTAGCTACTCTATTAACATCAGTGGTAGAAGAATTTAACATGGCAAAGGTTAAGCACTGCTAAATTTAAAAGACACAAAGGATGTGTGCATCAACTGGAGTAACACTGGGATTTACATTCCCCTTTGTTTTTCAAAGAAAAAACTCACCTTCAGCTCTTTTCTGCGTCCTGGTACGGCCTTGGAGGATGTCCTCCATGGTGTCATAGTGGCAAACATATGGCAGCGAAGGAGAAGTCCCACTGATCATCCTCCTCTTAGTGCACTCCTGATACCAACAGAGAGACAAAGACACATGTAGGCTGACAATAAGGGAAAAAGTGAAGGATGGGTGCAGAATAGTGGAGTACGGTGCTGATACAAAAAACAAAGTGATTGAGGGAGAGAAGAAAGAGAGTGGGGGAGCAAGAGGATCAAAAAGATAGATTTAAGTCCAACTCATAAGCGGCTACAGAAAGAGAGAGGGAGAGTATGTTGTACAGAGGTACACAGAGGAAAAGGGAAAGGCAGAGAGAGATTAAAGAGAAAAATAACTCTTACATAACCATAATGACCCATCACAGAGCAGTTGTAACAGTGAGCAGTGCATTTCTGACGATTTAGGGTGTGGACTGTACGTGGTCGGAGTGGAACATCTAACTGGATCTGGAAAAAACATTTTTAAATGTGAAAAAAAAAAGACATTGGTTGATTTCTTTTAAGTATCAATACACACCCATGCATTCAAACTTTTAATTTCACAAGGCTATTATGTTTTATGAAGGTCCCCTGACACCTCGTTCCTGTTCGGATCATTTCTTTTCTCTAATTTTGAGCATAATAGAGTGTTCACACAGAAAGCAAAGCAAAATTTTTGTCTCGTATTATTTGCTCATTTTTACTCGTGGTATCATTTGTGCATAGTCGCACAAGTAATTAAGCCCTTAATCTAGTTTGCTATAATCGGATTTTGCTGTGATTTGATTGCAATAAACAAAATTAAAAGAATGTTGAGATAACTACATCATTACGGTGATCTGTAAAACATCTAAATTCATGTTTTGTCTGCAAGACAGCAAGCAAACAATTTTTAAAATGCTTGTTTTCTGAATTGAGTTTGGATTAATCAGATTTATATGGTAGCTGGGTTCATAAACTATTAACTGATAGCTGCACTCAAATAAAAGACAGATATTTTCAGAGCTTACCAAGTAGTCCAACTTCTTGGCTTACTTTTCTACAAGTAACCTCCTTTTTTGTCCGGTCTTTCTATAAATATGAAGTAGTACCATAGAGCTCTGGGTGCCCACAGATGGCCAACAAGTGCGGGTGGCACCTCTGTTGCTCGCTACTGTAGACAGATTAAGAAGTTGAGCGTGAAGACAAACCCACTTTTTAATCCCAAAAGTCAAAAAAGAAATCTCTGAGCTCTCTTCCTGCTGGTAAACACGTCTGTATCAGATCAAAATACAGTGTGACTACGGGTGTTTGTTCCTCCAGAGGCTGGTCTCTCCTCCAGAGCTCTCAGACACCCAACAGCTGCCTACGAGCAGCAGCCATGCCCTGCAGCTTTGCTTGTAAACTTGTCGCACAGAAATTTTGCTTTACTTTCTGTGTGACCATGCCATCAGCCTTCTTGCTTTGTAAATTAGGTGATATAATAAGAGGTGCAGTTAAGTCAAAACTTGAACTTACTGTCAGATGGTATTGTCTCCATGTATCAGGGCAGGTCTGAGGAAAACCCAGGAAACAAAAAGAGAAAATTACTCTTTTAAGCAAACCAAAAGGATTCATTGTGTAACTGCGCTGAAGATGACGATCTGTTTGCAGAGATCAAACAACGCTTTATAAAAGAGTCCCACACATGCCTGGGGCTACAGAACATGTCAACACACAACTGACAAATGCTTTTAAAGTATCCTTCAATAAAACAACACCCTCTCCCAACACAAACACTCACAGAGGCCAGACAAACTCACATCAGAGAGGTGCCCTGCCACACCGCAGCGCTGGCAGTGCTGGTTCCACAGCGGGGGTCTTTCACATGGCCTGAAGCCGTGTGAAGGAAGGCCACAGATGGGGCAGGGGCGAGACGGACAGTCCCTCTGGATATGGCCCTGGATCCCACAAAGGACACATGTGGGACATTTCTACCGACAAAGAGACAACAAATGTTTTTTTAAAAGCGAGTTAGGATGGATAATATTACATCATAACTACATCAACACTGACATTCCTGGTGAGTCTGCAATAAAGATCTACTTGACAGCAATTTCTTCCCAAAAGCACAAAAAAATGTTTAATGTTTAGGCAGCTGAACATATAAGGGGCATTTTTCACAGAGCATAGAGAAGAAGATGTATATTTTAGCATTTTTCCATAATTGATAGTTTAAAGCATAATATGAAGAGATTTTTTGGTAAGTAACTTAGACAAATGGGACACCAGGACACGCTCGGAAAGAGATTTTAATAAACCAAATATCTGCAGGGTTATTAATCAGCGGCCGTATCAAACTCCTGCAATGGCTAATCCTTCTACAGGCCATGACATCTGCTTTAAACATACTTAAAATGAGAATAAAAGAAGATTTTGTGTAAGAAAAGGAGTTGATGAGTGTGCTCCTTTACCTTGTGGTAGTAGCAACTTCTGGCAAGGTGTCCTGTCCTGTTGCAGATATTACAGATCAGAGAACCACCAGGCGCAAAATAGCGGACAGGTAGAGACGGATCAGCACCATACTGGATCAAATGAGAGACAAACGTGATGTAAGTTTATAATACTGAGTACATGCTGGAATATTTGACCACAGCAAACGCAAAAAAAACTTAAAAAAAACTTCTTTACTTCCTTTGCCACAATCTTCTTAGTTCATAAAATTTAATTTATTTCAATAAATAATAAAAAGAAAAACAATAACTACTCCTCAACACATATTTAAGCAAGCTCTACTACAGGATTCCTGAAAATTAATAGACATAAAAAAGTTACCTTGTCTTTTAATGATACAGCCCAGGTATTTATGTTCTGATCTATAATGGAGAGAAGGACAACATTAAGTTTTACATAAATGTATCCCACCATTGAAGCCATAATCGTGTGGTTCTCAGCCAGAAATATGACACCGCTTGAAATGCAACACACAGTTGAAAATAAAGGATGGTCCAGGAGTTTTTAGCCTAGTCCTTTCTTGAGTATTCTGTTTCTTGAAAGCTATAGCTGTCTAAGGGCTTAGAAAATTGACTAAAAGCACTTGACCTTCCCACGAAAGACATCACTGAGGTAAGAAAAACTTAAAAACTCTCTGCTCCGGTGAAGCAGCTGGCTGGCATGAAGATGGAGCGGTTGTGCGGTGCAGCTACATGCTGTGAATATTAGTATTATCATTAATGTGAAGCAGAGTATTTCTGAAAAACACCAGAGCATACTGAGCAAAATTGTCCTTGTGAACAATTAAGAATAAATCACACTCGTATTGTTTTACAGAAATCTCTGTAACTCTCTGCGTCTGCTTAGTGTTCTGTATGAAATGTATTTATCTATCCATCTGAGCACGTCTTTATTTTTCAGACACAAAATAATTATCTCAGTGTATTATTCTGTCTATGAGATATTATTGCTCATTGATACACAATGGTTGTGCTGAAGAGTCCAGAGAATGTAATTAAAACCTAACTTCAACTGAAGGTCTATGTATCTATAAGATTAAGTGGAAATAATTTGTGTTCATTGTTTTACAGGAACAATAAGACAATGTCAGGAAACTAGGGCACAATACAAAGCTCTGCTCTCACTATTTAATTAAAATCAGCATTATTAAAATCATTCCTTTATGTACAATTAACTGATCTTAAGTGAAGAAAAGATTCAACATTAACTGCTTCCATTGTTGTATGTAAATGCTGTTAAATAAAAGCAAGTGGTGATACACCTTGAACTTCTGGGCTCTGCCTTATTTACCGTTTTCTCCTTGGTGTCGCACTGTGCCACTGTTTCTCAGCTGTAACGGTCATTCACTCACTTACTTACTTGATTGATTGCGCAACACGTCATCCTGGTCCAATCACATAATAACAAGCAAATAAAGTTTGCACATTGACTCAAGCATCTTATTTTAAATCAAATTTACTAGTAAATCATATTCAATTAATTCAATTAAACACACACACACATTCTGAGGCCTAAATATTATGTAACTGTATAATGTGACTGTTTGATTCTTGTCTTACTCATCCTTCAGCACATGTAGCTGGATACTCTTGGAAATTTCCCTTGTGTTTTTTCTTCAAGTAATCCTTCCAGAATCCCACAATGCAAATTTAACCACAATAAAAATAAAAAAAAAGTCCTTGCATCAGTAGGACTACTTGAACAGGACAACAAACAGCAGCACAGTGTCAGGAACAGTCTCACCTTCATCTCCAGAGTCATCCTCAGAGCTGCTCCAGTAGCTCAGGTTGAGCTGAATGTTTGAGTCTCCCAACTCCTCCTCTCCTCCCAGGATCATCCACTCCTCAATATCCTCCTCCTCCTCCTCCTCCTCCTCTAGGTCCACACTGGAAGCAGGGCTCCGGTCTGTGTCTCGCAGCGGCCGTCCGGAGGTGATGTTGAACAGGAGGAGCGGAGGAGAGCTCTCCCGGCTGAGCCGCGCAGCTTGTTTCTGATGACTGAACATGATCTCCACTTCATCTTCTGAAGCACCGGAGTCCTCAATAAAGAACAGGTCTTCTTCTCGGCCTACCCCATCCTCAGCATCTTGCCTTTCTTTAGCACAGTCCATAGTACAACCTGAACTCAGCAGCTGAACAGCGCCACCTGACGACGGCTGACGATTAATAAAAGCTAGCACAACTTTAACTAACTTTAACTGGCAGCGGGTAGAAAGAAAACTCCTTCATGAGGGACTTTTTTTCTAGATCGTGTTAGCACGAGGTAGCTATGTAAACACTTGGAAAACATGAACACGTGGGTGAACATCGGGCTAACTTGTGCTAAGCTAACGTTAGCTCTGCACTAGCTCGAGGCTAAATGAACGAAAGTGACCACGTGAGATGAAAAGTCTACAAAGACACGTTACACGTCACCTCATGTTTGCTCTAAACTTCACACAACACACTGCATCATTCCCTCCAAACACCTGGACGTGTCTTTACCTTCAGCCTTGTTTACATACACAAAGCAGAACTTACCCGGCGTTTCCGGGAGCTAAAATGTTGGACAACCAAAAATGATCCCAGCAACAACAAAAGCTCGGGCACGACACCGGCGAAACGAAACGGTCCAAGTGTCCGTTTCTATCACTACATGCAGTCCCAAAGTAATGCTGAATGATTATTTAATAACAGAAAACAGTATAAATCTCTCGGCCTGAGTTTATTTGTAGTTGTAATGTTCGTGTGACAGATGGCAAGTAACTCAGGGTAACTCATGTTCCCATAGCAACGGCTTGCTTGCAACAAGGAATCAGTAACTATAACTGTGCCCGATAAAGTTACATTATTAAACTAAAAAATATATTATATTATATTATATTATAATAGATTCAACTTTATTGTCATTTCACAAAAGTAATAAGAAAACGAAATGCAGTTCAGCATTTAACCAGAAGTGCAAAGCAGTATTGTGTGATATTATAAAAAATAAAAAAAATAAAAAATAAAAACAGTGCATATATAAATAAGATATATGATATATACAGCTTGGCAGCAATAGTCCAGTTTGCAGATATAAATAATTACAGCAATTTACACTGTAAAAACTGACTTTTGTGGTAAAAAAAACAAACAAAAAAAAAAAACTGCCAAAGCATGGCAGTAAAAAACGTAAAATGTGCCATAAAGTAGTATTGATTAATTAAAGTATTACTGTGTTTTATTGTAAACAGTAAAACACATCATCTAAAGGGAAAATTATATAGAATAAAGTATTTTAAATTAGACAATGTTACAAAAAAACACTAATAGAAGACTATATATACATATGTACAGTATAGACAGTATTTTTGGACTAAATATAGGCCTAAATAAATTTGAATATTGTCCAACAAAAATAAGCAGATGTAGTAAGTTATGTCTCCACCAGATTTTGATTCATTTTGGAGGAAGAGTTTGAAAGAACATTTCTTAGTGGTCTTGAACAGAAAAGTCCACTTAATGTATTCTTTTTAGACTTGTGGTATCTGTGGGGTGCGTATACAGAAACTTTTGTTTTTCTAAAAATAATAACAATCACATCATATTACCACAAACTGCAAAGAGAGGATGGAGCGCGTGCAACAGTGCGCGTGCGTCCAATCCAGGCTCGTGCATCTGTCCACCTGCTGAAATGCTGGAGGCAGACTGCTGTCAGTGCTCACCGCAAAACAAAAACGCACCGGACAAAACTGAACAGTGCTCTCTTAAACACTTTTTAAATCAGTTAGAAATGTTCGTCCTTCATATCCAACTTTGTTCCAACTAACATCTAGAAGTTTGAGACTTTTTTTTAAAGTGAACATTGTGTGATGGACGTGCGCTTTGGACAGGTGCCACTCACCGTTACGCACAGTAAGTAAAGATGTCTCTTTATGGATTCAAGTTATGAGGTGCCACCTGCACGCACAGTAAGTTATACCCCTTCTGTCCTTGCACAAAATCACCTTCATCATCTTTAATGCCGCTATGTACCTACGCCCTTTCACCGGTTTCATCTCTTTGATCCGCTCCGGTGCTCAGGGCACGGCGGGGTGAACCAGCTCGGCGGTGTCTTCATTAACGGGCGCCCGTTACCGCACGTGGTGAGACAACGCATCGTGGAGTTTGCTCAGCGGGGCGTGCGTCCCTGTGAGATCTCCCGCAGGCTACGCGTGAGTCACGGCTGTGTCAGCAAAATACTGGCCAGGTAAGGTCACTATTTGTTGATTTATGAATTGATAGACAGATGGATATCCCTAATGAAGCAGATTTTGCATGACTTGTGCACATTTTAACAATGCTGTTGCTGTAACATAATAACCTTTATCGGTATTTTAACGCAGGTAAGTGCTGCAGGTTTCACTCATGTAAACTACCTTAAACCTAAAATGTTCATAGGGCATCTGAAAACTTATGTACATGCATAAACTGCGTTATTTTCATGCAGTCAAATAGTTTTCATAGGCTGATGTTATTATTCAGAAGTTAATTTAAATTAATCTGAAGACCATGTTGGCTTGATTTTTAAACACGTGATTTTCTTATGCATGTATCATATTTATTCATCCATATAAATATCTATATTGTGATTTCAGGTACAATGAGACAGGAAGCATCAGACCAGGAGTGATTGGAGGCTCTAAGCCCAAAGTGGCCACTCCCAGAGTTGTGCAAACAATCCTGCATCTGAAACACACCAACCCCACCATGTTCGCCTGGGAGATCCGAGACAGGCTGCTGCTGGAGCGAGTGTGTGACCACGACAGCGTGCCCAGCATCAGCTCCATCAACAGGTATAGATGACCTTGTAAGTGTGTGTGTGCTTGAAAATTGCTAAAATTAGCGTTGAGTGAGTTCCCTCTGTCTTTGCAGGATCATTAGAAACAAAGTCCAATCAGAGTCTTGTGAAGTTGGTAAGTTTGTTGGTCCCCTCTACTCTCTTTTGATCAGTCTGTCTTTGGTTGATGTTTCCTCACACTGACCTCTGTCTCGATTGCAGTGTCATCAGCATCATCTGTCACCATGGAGACAAGTTACTGCTCCGAGTCCACCTACTCCATCAGCGGCATTCTGGGAATCAGGAAATGCAGCAGCAAACATGAGGAAGGTGTGTGTTCAATATTTGTTCATGCTTGAGAGGCTGAATTTCTTTTAGCGAACTTTTACATCAACTTAAATACAGTCACAATTTCTGTTATATTTGCCAACTATCAAAACTTTACAGCACTTCTACATAGTGTACTGTATTTGGGAAATCTCAGATCAATATACTCTCTTTATTGTGTAGTAATAGTGAATGATACAAGACGCGAATAGATTTGCATTGTCCACGATTTGTTTTGTTAGAAGCTCCTCCATTTTTGTTGTACGCTTAAGTGTCCTTCAACGTCACGCTCAAAAAACAGGCAGATTTAATCTATATACAGACAAAATATTTTGTCACTTTTCTCACGACACATATATAATTCATGTTAGCAAGTTAAATTATCATGTTGGACACAACTGTTGTAAAAAATCTCTTGAGCGGACATGTAGAGGCAAATGGAAATCACATGGAAGTCACATAGTAGTGTTTTCACAGGTTAGCTGTGATGTTTGTTCCTTCAATTAAAAAAATATTTTTTTTATATATAGTCATTCAGTGTTATTATTGGATTTTCTGTTTTCTGTATTTCAGAAAATCTATGAGTCACTTTAGTGATTCTACATCCACTTTTATGTTTCATTGTTATCAAGAATTTTCTAAAGCCTAACTCAAATCAAGAAAATGACAATGATGCAAGAGTATTTCTGAAACAAGCCGCTTAAATTGTTGCAAAAATAAAAAAAAGATCTTTCTCCTCTGACAACTGACTTCACACAACATGAAGCATATTGTGTAGATGGGTGTGTATGCAGAGCAGACACACAGATTGCATTGGATTCTCTGTGGTACCAGACCACACAGTAAGACTAATGAGTAAAGCCGGTGGTCCTGTGTTAATATTACTCTGGCTGAAACAACCTCTGCAGCCGGAGGTCCATCTCACCGCCCCAGGCTTCTGTCCTCTCAGCCAGCAGGCTCTCTGCTCCTCCCTGCCTCCCCCTCACCTCAGCCTCTCATTACAGTCCCGCTTACACCTCCACTCCTCCATCACTGCAACCATTAGAATAGGAGATTGCATATGCACACGTACAGCTGGAGACACACACATGCATGCATTTTGTCATTTCGGCTAATTAGAACAAGTGACGATTGCAACAGTGGGATGAAGGTAGGAGGAGATATAAAAGAGAACCTGCGACAGAAGCTGTTTTGTTTTCCAGGAGGGGATGTCTCCTGCTACCAAGACCAGACATGTTCCTGTAATGACACCTGGGGATGGTCTGAACCCTGCCTCGCCTCTTTCTCCAGCCTCACCTTTCACCCTGGTTTGCCAGCTCATGATAATCCAGACCTCTTAGGTCAGCCCACATCAAAATATGATCACTTACATTTAAAATGGGTTCAGCTTTAATGTGTTTCTCTCATCTGTTCTCTTGTTTAGGGCCCCCGTGTCATTACAGCTAAACAGGGCTACAAAAGCCCTCAGAAGAAAGATCATCCCCTCAGCGGCAAAACAAGAAGATTTTACAGGTTACTTGACTGAAACTATAATTATTACAACCCGGCTTACATCATTTACAAACATGTTGAAATAAAACTGAAAGAACACATGACCTTTTGTGTTTTATTTACATAATTTGGAGTCAAAGAGTTGTTTAGAGACTTAAAAGAGCTTCATCAGTCGAACATATTATCTCCCATCCCTGTCACCCCTGTGGTCATTTTCTCCTCAGTCAGTGGTTGAGGGGAAGCATCATTAGGGGCCCCGTGATGGAAAACAGTGACTGTTTTCTCTCCTTAGTGTGCGTTTCCCTCTCCTCCCCTCCAGCATGAGGGATTAAAGGAGGAGATGGGAGATGCCAGAGGGACCGGCAGGGTCAGAGAACACCACTGAGAAAGAAATGTGTGGCCAGCAGTGTGGCATCAAGTCGATAGGAGGCATCTAGAGAGCAGACACTTGGTGGCAAATTACAAGAGCAGGCACACACACATTATATATTTACAGCTACTTAAATGGGAGACAGTTGGGAACTCTTTGTTATAGAAATTACTATTGTGTGTGTGTGTTCATACATTTGTAATTCAAAGGTCTGAGCAAAATACAGTCCAACAACTTTAAACATCAATGTCAAGTCAAATAAATCTGACCTCCGCTGGTCAAAATCACACATTTTTCACAGAGGGTATTATAGTTGGTGCAACATAAAACACCATCTACCCTTTGGTTCCTAGTTTGAAAAGGTTACTACTGTTTTTTTATTTGTTTTATTTCATTTTACATTTATGATTGTAAATATAACAGAGCCATTATT
Organism: Larimichthys crocea; assembly: GCF_000972845.2. NCBI lineage: Eukaryota > Metazoa > Chordata > Actinopteri > Sciaenidae > Larimichthys > Larimichthys crocea. The sequence continues at coordinate 29,768,471 of NC_040011.1, forward strand.
AATGTAATTAGTCAACAAATCTAGCAGTTTGCATCAACAGGGGGCAGTAGCTGTCAGTACTTTGGTTATAAGTAACACTGTCAGCAAGTTTGCACAGAGCTGTCACTTTCAGGCTGCAACTTGCTAAGACAAGATATTTAACTTCACAAAACACAACACTGAACTGGCTGCTCACCCTCCGGCAATCTCCCACTAATGAGTTGTTTTTAGACTGTATTTTTGTGCAGCCAACTCTCCGGTGAACATTATGAGACAAGCTGTTGCTAAGAGAATAGTGACAAAGTCAGACATCCCAAAAGGGAGCTCTTATTTTTGGTCCGGACAACAAAACCCAACAAGGACCTGAACAAATACCTCAGGCTGTGCTCTGTGATATAACCTGGCCAGGCCTATAGATGTCTAAAACAGTGACCCATGGGAGCTTGAATTAATCTTCTCCTTCTCTTTCTTATACTAACCCAGGTTTTCTGCTGTGTTCTGTGCAATGCAGCCTGCTGAAATAATCATGATGTCAAGATGTTGTTTATAAATAATTTAAATTATGTATATGCACAGGCAGTCAAGAGCATTTCAAGTTCTTACATTAGCGAGAGTATTATTCATTTAATGGCTACATAAGATATTTAATGTAAAGCTAAATAAATTATTCTTTTAAGGGTGACGATGCCATTAAAGGCAATAATGCACAGGGTGTGGACTCCAAGGTAATTCATTACTATGCAAATATGTGCTGAGTCATTCCTCCACACAGGTATTTGTAGAACACTGTTGCAGGAAGAGGACACAAAAGTTACATTAAAAAGCTGTCAAATGTTTTTGTCGAGAATAATTTTTTTAAATCAATCAAAGACACACTATAAATCCAGTATTGTATTATGTGTTTGTGTCTTATACTTATACATACATAGATTTGATGTGTTTTATTCCAGTTTGAAGGAGAAAACAGAGTTAAGGAATAATGGAGCATTGAGTTTGCACTGACCCACCAGTTGCTTTTGCTTCATCTTACCTGTGAAACACGTGAGAAGCATTGCCCTCTGCTGCCTGCACACACTCCTGCACATGGAGACGACGACGGTGTCTTTGAACTTATCACAGCTGCTGAATAAAGGACCCTGTGGATAACTGGTTTCCATGCAGTATTCAAAATCCTTCTTATCCTAACCTAACCTACCTAGATATCTAGATATATGGGGGAGACTGTTCAGTCCTGGGACTCTCTCCTCTCTCCCACTGGGAGTCAGGTCAACAAACTCTCTTTGGTTGCTTTAAATGAGCTGTAGACCAATCTCTTTCTGTTCATGTGATGCCTCAAAAAGGTGGTACATACATTTTAAAAAATGTATTTACTTACAAAGATCATCATCATCGGTATCATTGGAGCACCACGGGTCGTTCGGACAGCAGACTGGGACATGTTTTCTGCTGTGAACCGTGCAGAAATGACTGAGCAGGTTTATCCTCTATGTACCAGGAAATGGAAACTATAATTGCAGGCTGCTGTACCTGC